>NC_050578.1:175507285-175677285 GCF_011100635.1 Trichosurus vulpecula
TCTGTAGAGAATCCCTCTTCAACTTGGATTCTATTCTGTATCTTCTCCACTGCAGGGGTAATCTTTCGGTGTACATACATCTTCCTTTTTTATGCCTATGTCTTCCAACTCCAAATCTAGTGCCTTTCTCCTTGTATCATGTTGCATCTTCTTTTATAAATTAGTGAAATGAAGTTTTTGAATGTCCTGGACTCCCAGTTCCTTTACTACCATGAATACTTCTCTGTAGGCTACTTCAAACATGTAGGTGGGAGTGGTCATGTATTGGATACCCAAACTCCATTCTCACTAAAGAATTTGCCCCAAGTTTGTTTAAGCTTAAGCTTATATTAGATATCCCAATCCCATACCCACTTAACAGAACTTTACCAAAGAATGATCAGGATTAATCACACATTAAACAAATCAGTACACCCTCCTCAACCAAAAGAATTTGTCCCATGTGTCAAAATTCCTATCCTTGATGGATGGCTAAGATTGGGTTTCTAAAAGCATTATATTTTGAATCAGATACTCAATATTATTTGGACATTCCGTATCTCTATACTTACTGTAGGAACTAGCATAATGTTCATACCAAATATTTTAAGTCACATAATTTGATTTAAATTAATGACTTGAGGTTGCAGAAAGTCAGATTTCAATAGGGTATAAGAAAAACTACCTAAGAGTTAGAATGGATTAAAACTGAAGAGGTTACCTTCAGAGGCAGTGAGTTCATTACAGGAGGTAGTTAAGTCAAGATCTGATAATTACTATTGGCAGAAGGTTATAGAGGGGATCATTATATCAGTAAAGTTTGGCCTAAAGAATTTCTGAATTTCCTTAAGTAACTAGATATAAGTTTTGTAAATGGCATGTCATAGACACACGGTATATTTTTGATTCCTTTCTATAGGGATATATATATATATATACATATATATATATATATATATACATATATACACATATTTTCTATTTATTGTGTATTTCATACACACACATATCCCAAATTGTAGTAATATTTCCCTACTTACATAACTGTTGAATCTGTAACAGTTTTACTTCTGTTTTTGTTTTGTTTCTGCTTTTTTACCTTCCTGTTTCAATTCTGAAGTATATATACCAGGAACATAAGGTCACTTGAATACTTTAGTGGAGCCCTTATTAAAGAACCACTCAATTCAACAACAGACAATTTTTCTCAAGTAATATAAAGAAAGATAGTCAAGTAATAAGTAGTAAAGAAAAGCACATTTGCTTTAGTCTTTAAAAATTCAGTGACTTTTTAAGGATAAAGGTGGAAAGAATCCAGTCCATCCTGAAGTAATTTTGTAAGCTGAAGTAGGATTGATCCATTTTGCAATAGAAAGCTTTCACACAATAGTAAAAGTAAAGCAAAGCAAATGCCAAAAGGTATGTCAAAGGAAGAAAATCTCTTTTGAGAAGTCATTAAATTTATAATATATAATCTCATTTCATACTTAGGAGTGTGCAGCACTATAGCATTCTAATAGAGGAGAGGTTGTCCCAACTTCTACCCTCCCCCCCCCCCCAATTCATTACTTTTGATTCGCATAGTACTTTTGCCTAAAGCCAATGAAAATGGGTTATTTGGTGGCCTTTGTGATGACTGGCCAACATTCTTCTTTTGGATGGTTCAGAAGCTATTGATGTGAGCCTGTAGAGTCACACAGTTACGTGACTCTCAGAATGCTAGGTTGCTTCCAGTCTGGGTAATTTATCTTTTCTTTCCTGAATTAGTATAAAGACAGAAGCCCAAGGGAAATGAGAACTCAGCCATAAGTTGTAGCAGATGATCAATCATGCTTTTCCTTTATCTCACCTCACAGTTAGTGTGGTTGATTTCAATATCCTAATAATTTACAAAATGATGATGATGATGATGGTGGTGATGGTGGTGGTGGTGGTGGTGGTGGTGATAACAATAATGTTGCTAATAAGAAATAGAAATTAATACTACTATATCTAGCTGGAAGGGAGGAAATATATTTAATAAATGTTCATCACTAAAGGTCATTTTTGCTTTTTCCATTTTGTTGAATAATCTTAGCCAGTAATGAATTCATTGAATAGAATAGCATAAAGCAAAACATGGCCAATGTAGAAGTGAATGTTGCCCCAGGGCACATCTTTATTAAAACAATTAACAAGAATTTTTTTTCCTCTGGAATTAGATTTTGCCACTTAATGAAGAATAATTCATGCAGATTCAATCAAGCAGAATACAGCAATGTTTACTTAGCTATTACCCTTAAAAGTGACTTTAGACCTTGAGTAGAAATACCTTGAGTCATGCAAATTATACTCCACTGAGAGCATTTTAGAAAGAATAACTCTAAGAGCTGAGTTAAAATCACTTTTAAACATAAAGTATACATTGATGGTTACCTTGAGATTCTCCTGGTTTAAAAAAAAAACTAATAATATAGTAGTATTTGATAGGTTTATGTGTAAGAGAGCTAAAATAGGAAATAGTTTATTTTAAGGACACTTTTACTCTAGGGAAAATTGCATTGGATCTAGAAATGGAGGAACTGGGTTCAAACATCAGTTGTTCTACTTTCTTCCTATGTAAACTTGGGCAAGTCACTTCATCTCTATTTTTTTTTTCATCTTTACAATAGAGGGGCTCAGCCCCTAAGGTCTCTCCCAACATTAAATTATCTGATCCTAACAGTTAATGCCTTCCATGTATATGCTAAAATGATACTCAATGATCACTTGATCACTGATGCCAAGAAAGAGATGAAAGAGGGAGACATATACGTATCAAAGGTGTTTACTACTGTACTGGAAAAGATACAATTCAGAGAACTAGATGTACATGGAGCTGTCCAATATATTCTTGTTAACCAACGATATTGTGTTAATTGCATCAAGTTCTTGGACATAGAAAAGTCTACTAAATGAAATCCTTAATCACTCAAAAGAAATCAGCCTAATTACTCAAAAAAGAAAGAGCAAGTGGATGAAGATAGCTTTTCTAGACCATGAAATGCAATTGAATATAAACTCATACTTTTAATGTATTTTCTCTCTCTGTCTCTTTCTCTGTCTCTGCCTGTCTCTGTCTCTCTGTGTCTCTCTCTTTCTGTATATATAATATATATGTATCAATACCACACATATACACATACATATGTATGAATAACTGAACATGTGCATGTTTATCTTTCTCTGCATTTTTCTGTCTGTTTCTCTCTATCTGCTCTGAGTGTGTGTGTGTGTGTGTGTGTGTTTCTCTGTCTCTGTCTCTGTCTCTGTGTGTCTCTCTGTCTCTGCCTTTTTCTGTCTGTCTCAGTTTCTCTCTGTCTTGAGATTATATATATATGTATATATAATATGTATATATACATGCACATGCACACTCTCCCGTGTGTGTATGTGTGTATGTATGAATTATCGCTAGACTTTATATCCAACTATGTATGTACTAGAATTGTACTAGGTATCTTATTGACTTAGAAAATTACAAATTAACATTATCTATATTGTATTTTATTTTTGGAACAGCTAGGTAGTACAGTGGACAGAGGACTGGGTCTAGAGTCAGGAAGACTCATCTCTTTGAATTCAAATCCAGCTTCATACACTTACTAACTGTGTGACCCTGGGTAAGTCACTTAACACTGTTTTTCCCAGTTCCTCATCTGTAAAATGAGCTAGAGAAGGAAATGGCAAACCACTCCATCATGTTTGCCAAGAAAACCCCAAATGGAATCATAAGGAGTCAGATACAACTGGAAAATGACTCAAAATTTTATTTTAGTTTTTTAAAACATTTCTCAATTGCATTTTAATCTAGTTCAGGTTGCACTGAAGAGTTTACTGACTGATTGTTGCGTGTAGGCCACTAGTCTGACAAGACATCCAAGAGTCTATTGACTCTTTAGAAGTCCTTGAATAAATTTCTGAGGATCAATGAAATCTGATGAAAAAAGGAGTAAACATATTCAACAGACTTTAAAGTTTCTCATTTCCTTGGACTGTGAATTTCAACAACAACAAAAACAAGAATTACGACAGTACTATTCTGAAAAGAGATACCTAGGCTTTACCAGACTGCCAAAGGACACACAAAAAGTTTAAGAACTCTCAGTTTAAAAAATAGACACACTTTATTTACTTGTCTTTTTTTTTTCCTTTTTAGATTGTAAATTTTGAATTATTAGTAATCCAGTTTAGGGAGCTCTACAATTTCATTAGTTTCATGAAATTAGCACAGTGTCATTGGTAAACAGGAATATAATTACACATATATAGTACTTTTAATATGTACTGTGAATATATGTATATATATGTACAATTTTGTATATATATGTGTATCTAGATATACATAGATATACATATGTACGCTTATACATAGATATATGAGCATATGTATTGTATATACACACATATACATAGTGTCTGTCCATGTGTGTGTTGTACAGGCATTGAAAATGGATGATGAATTGGGACCAGGATTCCATAATTGACTGGAGGAAGAAACTGCCTTTGGAAAATTCTGAATTTTTCTTAATGGTCCTCAAATTCTTCCTAAAACAAAGGTCCATCTTAAATGAAAATATTTTTCTTTATTTTTCTATGACTGTAAGTCATGGAACATGAAGGTCTCTAAATAATTGAAATTGAGCATGACTCAAAATGCAAGGAGAGCTACAGACTGATATCAATCATGAACAAATGTTTGTTTTGTTTTACAAGGGAGAAGCACAGTAAGTGAAACCATCAAAGAAAGGCAGGAGATAAAAAGATGACCAAGTCATGTTACAAGAGTGAACAATAAACGACAGACCACATATTGTGGACGTATGTTGTTTCATCAAGAAAACATCTCTCTCCCATATATTTATTAGAAGATATGGACAAGAGTTACGCTGGATGTTCTGGACTGATACAATGTATATCATGGAACGTTATACCAACATTAATGAGATCATAGATCCTTTTTGAATCTTGGAGCACAAGGTAGGATACAAAATAGCATTTCGCATATTCTGAAAATCCATCCTCCAATTTCTTTTCTTTTGCTCATCATATTAACTATGACCTTTGGCATAATGATCCCTGGTACCTAATCTCCCCTTGGTAGTAAATTCTCTAAACAGTAAAGCATTTTAATATTTTTGATCACTAACTCTGATATACAGATATATATGTATATATATATATACACATATATATGTAATACATATGTATATATATACACCAGGGTGTTTCATTGATTGATGACATGACTGATCTTTGCAGAAAATTTCACTTCACATGACCAGACTCTTCCAAGAAATTAGTAATGTACTTTATTGTCGATATCATGATAAATCGAGACTTTTGGGTAATTAATTTTAACTTTAAATTTCTGTCCAGTTTAGAGTGTCATAGATCACAAATCAGATTCTCGAAATTATTATATTAATTCATACAAATTAAATGCATATATGCAACATTTATATGTTGGAATTTACTCATATTTGCTTTAACTGTGATTTATTTGATACTGAAGCCTTAGTCAGGAATAGAATTCAGTTTTGCTTTCTTCCTAGAGGAAAATATGACCTGTTTTATGACATGGTTTTCAAGAAGGCAACATTTAGAGAGTGCCCATGTGGTCCTGCCATTTGTGTTTAAACATCTTTATTGTACTTGCTGCTTGTCTTATATTCTCCAGATTGAAAGGTTCTTGAAGGCAGGCATTTCCTTTTGAAAATTTCCACTTTATGTGGTGTTTCCATACACCTTAGGTGCATAAAATAGATAGTCTAATATCACCAGTTGCACTGAACTTGAGTAAGTTAATTGCCTTTCTAAAGATAAGTTTTCCAATAAGAAAAGGCATGATTAGACAAATTATTTCTCCCCAATCAGAGAAAACAGTTATATAGTTACCACTGAGGCAATTTGAGTGACATTTGACTAAAATGTTGTTGCTTATTGTTTGTCCTTTGTTCTCAAATTCGACCATGACATCAGGGAGGTGATGCCATGACACGCAAGTAAATTGGATTTAAGTGAGAGAGGGCTGTGCAAAGTCACCAGCATCACTTCCTCCTCTGGAGCCATCTGGGTCCACAGATCAGATATACATCAGAACTGGAGATGGCTCAGGAAGCAGTGTGGAACCTTGGCCTTTTCAAGCTAAGGTCTTATCTCCTTCAGCCTCTCTCTATCACCACCTTTGAGCCTGTGGCAGGACCACAAATGTTTCTGGAAATACATGGATTATTGTGAGTGAAACTCAAAAAAATGAGGGAACTTTGGGTTTTCCATTCATCTACTGAAGGGGCTACACGTCGAGTCGAAATTAGAGACTACTGGTAGTCTTTACCAATTAAGCATTACAACATTTATATTTAGCATTTGCTTAAGGACAGACTAAACAAAATATGTAGGCTACTGTTAATTATGCAAATTAGGCACAGATCAACTTGTGGTCCTTCTAAACACATCTGGGTAGAGTTCTTAGAAAAATTCCAATGGAGGTTAAAGTATTAGAATTGGTTAATTTGGATTCATCATTTTGGATTCCTGTTTTAAAAAAAAAAACCTTTTTTGAATATTACTTTCATTTTTTATGAAACTTAAATACAAAGGAGCATATGTGTATATTATCATTATACATTACTTCATTTTTGGTCTTGTCTCATAGTTTCCATATATTTAGGAACCTCTGTGATGTGGAAGGTCCTTCAACTTATGCAGATGAGAAACTCATAAAACTGAGAGTTTAAGTGACATATATATATATGGTCACATAACTAATATGTATCAGAGGCATCATTTGAAATTATACTTTCTGATTCTAAGCTTGGTGCATATATACTCTCTCTCTCCTTCTATTCTTAGTACACAAAAGGTTACATTGCCAATGTGATACCCACAGTAACTGCTATGAATATGCAGGCGAATTTTCAGGTTTGAATCTCAAGATATAACAGACTTTCTTCATTGAAGGCGAAACCAAAACATTTATTCCAAGACCAGAAAGCTGAATCCATCATAGCAACAAAGAAATCTATCCACATTATCAATTCAGGGGCACCGTCATCCCCAAGCCTTCCCTCTATTAGGGCCTCCCCACAAACAAACTCCCTTAAGCAAAATCACTCCCTCTCTCACTCATGCCAGCTGCTGTTCTCTCTGCTGTCTCCTCTCTCTCCAAGCTGGAACTCCCTCTGTCCCTCTCCCAGCTCTAACTCACTCCAACTTCCTGCTCCACCCAATCGCAAGCTCCTCCTACCACAGACTCACATGACTCAGGCTTCCATGTGATTCCAGCAGGTCACCTGGCCCTACTAGGAAAGATCTTCCCATTTTCATTAACATAACAAAGGTCCTTAATAACTCTTTGTTTCCTTGTTTCCTCCCTCCCTACCTCCCTTCCTTCCTTCCTTCCATCTTTCTTTCTCTCTTTTTTCTTTTTCTTTCTTTCCTCATTTCCTTTTACCCTGTCTTTCCCTCCCTCTCTTTTCCATCTTTTTATTCTTTTCATCTTTTTTTCTTTTTCTTCCTGTCACCTATTTTTTCCTGTCTTTCTATCTATTTACTTATCCATCTACATAACTGTTGTTAGTTGTATAAAAAAAATCTGGATTCATGAAATAAACTATTTTTTCTGAAAGAGAATCCTAAAGACAGATATCAGCCTTTATATGCCAGTAAAGATATGTTCATACACTTTTGCAGTATGTAAATAGAGAAAAATCAAATTATCTTTCCTTTAAAATATTTAAAAGAGAAAAGTACATTTCCAGTTTTACTCATTTTGTTAACGTCTTGTTTGAACAGTGGATGATCTATAATGCAGCCTGTCGTTGTTGTTATCATTATTATCATTTAACAGTATGATTTTTTAACTTGTATTTTCTAATTAGAATTTGATCTGATTAATTTTCTAAATTTTGTGGGGTAGTTTTGGGTAGAGCTACTATTCTGCCATATTGCCTAGTATGTGAGACTTATACTTTTGGAGGAGGCCACTATGTAGATTTGTTTTCCTTAACTGTATTTATTAGCTACCAGTTTTTCTTTTTTTTTTCCTTTTTTGCTCTATTACTTAAGGAAAGAAAATAGGGTTGAGGGAAGAGTAGGGATTAGTAATACTGCTGGAGAGAGAAAGAGAGAGAGAGAGAGAGAGAGAGAGAGAGAGAGAGAGAGAGAGAGAGAGAGAGAGAAAGGGGGAGAGAGAGACCATTTATTAAAAATTCATGAATGCACAAGAGGGAAGGAATCTTATATGAAAGGAAAGATAAGCAACAAAGCTTTGAAATAAAAGTGTGGAATTTATTAAATCCTTGAGAAAAAATTAATAGTATGAAACAGAGTTCCATAGGTTCTTGAACAAATTTATATTTGTATTATGTTGGACATATGAAAATATTTTTCTTTGATATTTAAATTCACAATAAAAATGATGTCATAAAGAATAAATCAGGATATCAGTTTGTCTTCAGTTTCTATTTGAACACCATCAAATGGAGGAGGAGAATGAGATAGAAGTGACAATGACAAGTTTGAGGATAATCAGTGATAACATCAAACATTTTTATGGCAACATTAACATATTAAACACTGTTATCTGTTAGTTCACTTAAGCCTCTTATCAACCCAAAGGTTTTGATTATTGTTACAATTAATATTAATAATCATGATTAATAAACAGCTAAAGCCAGAATCTATCTGATAGAGGCATGCTCAACTTGAAAGGTCTAAATATATTATATTTAATGTAACCTGAGTACATATTTTACTCAAACTAAACTATCCAAGTGCTTCCTGGTAGAGGTCCTCAGGGCAATTACATTAATGAATAGATAATAATGGTTTGCAATTAATATGCCAATAATGTATATGCAAATGATGCTTTTGAAGTACTTGAGAGTGCCTGAAAACAGTTTGTTCTCTTAAGCATTTTTAATATTCCCTCTGCCATCTTGTTTACACAATTAATTTGTACTCTTTGAGAAGAAAAGATTTGCTATGCAAAGATAAATTTTAACTCAGTTCATGTCCAAATGATGACCAATTCCCAAATGTTAGAGCCTAAATTAGTGTGGTTTTATTCTAAATTGAATTTTGGAATGAAGAAAGATATTCATAAGTATGTCAATTATACTTCATCATGAAACAAAGAATGGAACAAGCAACAATGGCTTAATAAGAAAAGAAAAGAAGAGAAACATACATTGATAAAATGTCACTACAAATCAGCTTCAAATTAAGGGCTTCACAATGGATCTTATATTCTTTCTATCCTGGGGTCTTTTGAGTAAAATCACATTAATTTAGACATCAGTTCCAAAAAGAAAATTAAGTGTTTTAATTTGGACACCTGAGTTCCTTTTCATGCCAATTCGCATCAGAAAGGACATTAAGCTGGATATCTAAGAAAAAGACCATGGAAGTTATCATTCAAGTCAGTGCAAAAACCTAATCTCATCATACTCAGATGACTATTTTTAAAAATAATTTGTTATTAAAATTTAAGCGATTAGATGGTTAGCAGTAGGTAAAGGCACATACTAGTATTAAGAGACTAATAACTATAGTTGTAAATATAACTGTGACCATGTGTATGTGTGTGTGTGTGTGTGTGTGTGTGTGTGTGTGTGTGAGAGAGAGAGAGAGAGAGAGACAGAGACAGAGACAGAGACAGAGACACAGAGAGTGTGAGAGAGAAGCAAATGCAGAGACAAAGAGAAAGAGAATTATTTCTCTATGCATTCAATGCTGAGTTCATTCCTTGTAGTACTTTCCTCTGGTTAAATGCTTTTTCTCTATATAAATCTCCTTGTTCCATCTGATGGAATCCCACACTATCAGTTTCTTCATTGGGCTAGCATACCTTGGGATGGTCTTTTTAATTTTTTTTCTTTTCTTTTCTTCTTTTGGAGCACAATGTCATTAGCTGGATCCCATCCTCTGAGGGTCCTATCATTGTACCACAATATATTTTGTAGCCTTCCTGAGCTAAATGCTGACAAATTATCTAATATTTCTCAATTTCACTAGCTTTGGTAAATTGAAAGGCAGAATATTTGTTTTCAAAGTGTATGATAACACCTATGATAGGGATGGTATAATTTTTATTGTCCAAAATTACTAAATCTGGTCTTAAGACCTCTTTCAGTCCTGGAGCTTTCAAGCTTACTTGAACCTCAGTTATTTGCTTGAGTTGAACTCTTAAAGAAGAATGGATAGAGAAGAAAATGTGTCTTTATGTATTTTTATTATTATTAATCATACATACGTACACATATATTGCATATAATAAATATTTGGTTATATATGTCACATAAAGTTAAAAACCTATTCACTATGTATGTGTGTGAGTTATGTATATAATATAAAATATTTTATGTATTTGAAGTATTCCTTAGAAATCATAAATTTAGGAGAATTGCTAAATTGTTTATTTCAGGAATTCTTTGGTCTCCACCTATGTGAGCCACTGACTAATTTGCTAAATGTGTCCCATTCATTCATATTGTATGTATTTTAAATTTAATTAAAAATTTAATTTGACAGAGACAAAAAAGTCAACAATTTCATACATTTTAACACTAAATAACAAACTGATATTTACTCTTCCCATTTATAAGTTGAATCATTTTCTTGGGGATATTAATTTGTTACTGTTGAATAAACATCCAACAAATTCACAATTAACTAGCTTGGTGAAAAGGACTAGTCATGAGTGGTCCCAGAGCCCAAATTTTACAAGCATGCTTCCTGGAAAGAGGCAGAATAAAAATAGATATTAACATTTTATGTGAACTTATAGTCTCATGAGGAAGCATATAACAAAACCTCTAAATACTGAACTTCTCCAATTTACTTTAAAACATCTTACATTTACTTCAAAATGTCCTCCATAGCATTCTATCAAAAGATATATTGTAGGCATCCAAGGACTTAAGACAAGTATAAAAAAAATACACTTCGAATGTTCAACATAAATCTGAAGTCTTGGGCGTCTCTTGTATTCTTTCCTCTGGAGTGAAGAACAGTTCCATCTTCTGTGCTCATTCATTCATTAAGCATTTATAGAGTGCTCACTGAATACAAAATACCAGATCTAACACTAAAAAAATTATAAGAATCAGTTCCTGAACTAAAAGAAGAAAAAAACATCCCCCTAAAACAAATGCAGAACCAAAACTTCACATTCTCCCTGAAATATTGGCCCATGAAACACAGTGACAGTAGCTAGAAATCCTCTTTTCTTGCTGCTTCATTTGTCATTTTTTCTAGAGATGTGCTCCCAATAGACATCACTAGTTCGTGTCTCATCTGAATTCCATTCCAGAATTGTTAGAATGTAATGAACCCTTGTAGTTGTGTAAAGAAATCTGAGTTTGAGTCCTATCTCCTGTCTGTACAAGTTATGGTACTCTTGAAATATCACTTAAAAGTTCTGTACCCCAGTTTCCTCATCTGTAAAAGCCAAGATAATATTACTTGCATTATTTCCTCTAAATCTTTATTGCAAATATGTTGAACTGTAAAAATGTGGCAATATTTTTACACCACCAGATATTTCCATCTGGTTGTTGCTCTGACAACTCAAATTCATTACATCTTGAATTAAATCCACTTACTGACTTTTCTTTCTCTGTTAAACATAATTTTCACCAAAGCCAGTAATTTTTCATTCTTCTCTGACTAATCCTTCTTCATCTTCCCAAGTATTTAGGTGCATGTCTGGCTGGTTTTTCTATCCAAAATTATTTTATCCATCTCCTATCTACATTTCCACAATCACCACCTTGATCCTCATACCTGTATTACTGTAACAGATAACTGATTAGTTTCCCTGACACAAAGCTCTAATCCTTCCAATACACCACACCAACTACCATTGAACATATCTTCCAATTTGGTCATGGCTTCTCACTGCTTAACAAAAAAACAAACAAACAAACAAACTTGTGATTTCTTAAATGCTACCAACATCAAATCTCAACTATTCTGCCTATTTTAGAACTTTAGAGCCTTTCAAGTGTCCACATGACATATCCAAGTGTCTTTCCCACTGATTCTCAAGATGCACTCTTCATTCTAGTCAGATTATCCCAGAAACATCCTTGTATTTACCAAGCAAGTTCATAAAACAGCTAAAATTCAGGACTATTCATCTTCTAGTTTCTCAGTTATGATTTAATAAAAAACAAAAAAACCATTCATGATCATATCATGATGTTTAAAGAAGTATTCTGACTAGCATCTGTAGCTCTTTATATATTTTGTTTAAACACAAATACCATATTTGTGCACAAGCAGAAGAGAAAATTGGACCAAATCTATCCAAAACTAAAATTATGCCACCATACTGATAGAAATTCAGAAGTATTTTGTTGTCCACATGCTTCTGAAAAATAAAAAGGACACCTCTTTTTTTAATACACATGCCATAAATCTCATGAACTCTGGGACCTTTGAGGATAACTAAATAGTGTGGTTTTCAAGTTGTTTTTAGCATCTTGCACTGTCACCCAGGTCAACCTTTTTAAAAAAAGGAAATATATTCATTGAGCCTACAGAATTAAATCATACATTGAACACTGAGAAAATTAGCTCAAAAAGCTAATATGAAAATGAACATTTTCCAAAATGAGATTTAGTTCAAAAAGATAATTACTTAGAATGGAGAATTTCACCTCCAGTGATTTCTACTAGTAAATCATGCACACCATACACAGACAGAAGAGAAAAACATAAAGAATGGAGATGAACAGGACTATGGCTTTTGAGAGGAAGAAGGCAAATATTAGATAGCTTTTTGCTCAAAAGCTCTATCTTCAACCTTATACCCAAAGGAGCACTAGGTCTTAATCAAATCTGTAATGTCAACTTTCCTGGAGCATTACTTGCTTGCTCTTAATCATGTGCCTTTGTGCCTACTATGTATTTTGTCAGGAGTGCTCTCCCTCTTCTCTTCACTTATCCAAATACCTTCAAATCCTCCAGATCTCACAAAAGCACAATCTTCTGCTCATGAAGGCTTCCTATATCACTCCATCCAATATGGATTTCTTCTATAAAGATCATTTCTGTACCATATCACTTTCCATTTAATTATGTACTATGCTTTATTATTCTTTAAATATATGTGTGCTTTCCCGTTGATGCAATAAGTTCCTTTATGGCTGAAATTGTATATTATTTATTATTTATTTTCATCCCCCTTCTTTAGAAAACTTTCATCTGAAATTATCATTTTCTCAATGTATTATGTAGCATCTCTCCTCCCTTTAAAAGCCAAACATCTAGAAAAGGCTGGCAGAGAGAAATATGGGAGAGCAATTATGTACGCTTATCTCTACTTCTTCTCCTCTAGCTCCACTTTTGTCTCCCATCTCCATTTCTCAACGGGAAATTCTAACTCCAAGATCATCATTGTTCTTTCTATTGCAGAATTAAGTGATCTTTCCTTAGTCCTTGTCCTTCTTCATTTTCAGCAACTTTTGAGACTATTTTCACCCAATGCTTCCAGATCTTCTTTTCTCCCCAACTCTTTTTTATGACAGTTCTATTGTGGTTCTCCTTCTAACCCTCTGAACAATCTTTCTCAATCTCTTTTACAGGATTATCATCCATGTGATTCCTTCTGTGAGTAACATATACACTGAGTTCTGTCTCCTGAGATCTTTTCTCTTCTTTCTCTTCTCTTCCCCTCTCTAGTCTTCCCTCCCTTCACCTTTTCCTCTCATCTCCAATCTCCTTTTCCCCCTTTCCTTCCCTTTTTTTCTCCCTCTTTCAGAATTTAGGGAGTTAACTTCAAAAATAGGATCCGCTATTGAAAAGAGGATACATAGCATTTAGCACATTAAGAAAGGTAATTAAATGGTATCCTACTGGTCTCAGGAATTCTGTGAAATTTGTTCCTTTCTTGCCAGCAGGAATAAAGCAATATGAAATTATTTTAATGACCCTTATATAATTGATTTAAGTTGTTATTGAAAAATAGCAAATTAACATAAGATTTTGCTTTCATTAAAACTATACCCATCTGTGACCAAATGATTATTCCATAAAAGAAGCTGATTATTTCAACCATCTTAAAGACTGCTAGAGGAGCAGTAAAAAAAACCAGTTCAACTCCTGTCTCTGACACATACCATCTATGGTACTTTGAACAAGTGACTTAATATCTTAAGCAATAATTATAAGTGACAGATGGAATTGTGGTGGAGTGATTTTCTGTACAAGGAATTCCATCTATTAATGGTATCACAGGTACAAATCTACTCTCCACCCCCCACAAATACACATATACACATAACAGCAACAGTAGCAACATAAGACTAATTGCTATGGGATGAGTTCATCTGAAGAATACTGAAGGGTAATCATATAGACTACTTATAAGATGAAGGTAAATTTCGATAGAATTTTAGAAGCTAGCAACAGAAGAATGGTTTAGTGGAAAGAATACTGAAATTGGAGCCAGCAAACTCTCAGTCCTCATTTGAATCTTAGACCTTTCTCTGGCTTGTCACCTTTGGAAAGTCACTTAATTTTTGTGATCCTCAGTTACTTTATCTCTATGAGAGCATTGGACTAGATGGTTTTTAAGGTTCCTTTCAGTTATGCAAATAAGATTTTATGATCCTCATTTAAAGTTTTTTTGTAAGAGATGTGAAAATTGCCACAAAGGGATTAAGTAACTTGTCCAAGGTCATACAGATAGTAATTAGCTAAGCCAAGATTTGCTTTTAAGTCCTCTGACTGAATCCAGGAATTTTTTCTCAATGCACCATGCTGGCACTAAGAAGTCAAGCAAACTGCCTCACTGCTTAACTGTGGACCGGCTGTTTGGGCCATAAAGACATGACAACATCTTTGAGATGGGAGTAGAGAAGAAAGTCCCAAGTAAATATTTGGATTAATGTGACATTTACTCTGGGTATTTATATATATTTTTACAAATATTTTAAATATTCCAAAACTGTAATTGTGGGCTTAAATCAGATCCACTGGTGTTTTCCTTCATATAAAACAAACAAACAAGGAAGATTTGAAAGAAAATAATATTTTATGCTAGTCTAAATATTGATCCTTCTGTCTTAAACTATTTAATTCTTAACTTATAGTCATTTTTTTTCTAAAGATGAGGGAAGTCAGCATACTGTTTTCTGAACATATATAGCTCTGGGCTTACATCAGATGACTTTGGAAAAAAAGGGAAAAATAGTCCTCATGTTTTATCTTTTCAGAGACAGAAAGAATTGCCAAGACTTAAATGGAAAATAATGTTTATTAGCAAATAGAAATGATTCTTTGCTATCATTACTTAAAAAATGAATTCTGGGCTAAATTATCAAGCCCCTAATTCAAGGCAGCAGCCTGGACATATCAAAGGGTACAACAGATTGGCCTGACCTTTTCCTTGTTGGTTGTCCTGCTTCCCACAGTTCTAAGTATTCACTGAAATTTCTGTGTCTGAGACTTTTGGGAGCCAAGTTGGCAGAGTAAGCAGTAAATTGCTGTCTCTCTGCCATATTCATCTCAGAACAACCATAAAAAGCACCCCAAAACAAATCCTGGGACAGCAGAGCCAGCAGAAAGATAGGGCTGAGAAGTCTTTTAGCCAAAGTAAACTTAGAGGAACATCAAGAAAGGTCAGTCTCACTTGGGTAAATGGGGAGCACTTTCCAGGAAAGGAAGCATGCCAACAACAAGCACCACCTCAGCAAACCAGCAGGAGATCCTAAGCCCCAGGGTGGTGTAGTCGGCAAACACCAACATCAGGACTCTCCCATAAGCCTTAGCATAACCAGGAGAACAGGCAGCCTCCAGTTCAGAGGACTACCACTTGCTTCAGCATAGCCCCATATGGGCAGGCATTCTTCAGCAGCCATGTGCTTCAGTATAGCCCTGAGAAAGTGCTTGCATATGGGTAGGTCCAGCTACTATGAAAAAATGAAAATTCTACATAAATTAACTCACTTATTCAGTGTCATCCCAATCAAACTACCAAAAAGTTATTATTTTATAGAGCTAAAAAATACCAAAATTCTCCTGGAAAAACAAAAAGTTGAGAATATGAAGTGAATTAATAAAAAGAAATACAAGGGAAGGTGGCCTACCTATACCAGATCTAAAATCATATCATCAAGAAGCTACCATCAAAACTATCTGGTACTGGCTATGAAATAGAGTACTAGATCAGCGGAATGGTTAGGTACATGAGACATCTTAGTCAAAGACTATAGTAATGTACTGTTTGATAAACTTAGAGCCTTCAGTTTCTCAGGAAAGAGCTAATTATTTGAAAAAAATTGCTGGGGAAGGTGGAAAATAGTATGGCAGAAACTAGGCATGCAGCAACATCTTATACTACACACCAAGATGTGTTAAAAATGGGTACATGATTTAGATATAAAGGCTTGTACTATAAACAAATTAGGGGACCAATGAATAGTTTACGTGTCAGATCTATGGAGAAGGGAAGAATTTATGACCCAACAAGAGATAGAGAACATTATGAAATGCAGAATGGATAATTTTGATTACATTAAATTAAAAAGTTTTGGCACAAAGCCAATGCAACCAAGATTAGAAGGGAAGCAAAAGCTCGGAACAATTTTTACAGCCTGTGTCTCTGATAAAGGTCTCATTTCTAAAATATATAGAGAACTGAGTCAAATTTATAAGAATACAACTCATTTCCCAATTGAGAAATAGACAAAGAATATGAACATGCAGTTTTCAGATGAAAAAATTAAAACAGCTCTGAGGTACCATCTCACATCTATCAGATTGGCTAATATGACAAAATAAGAAAATGATAAATGTTGCAGAAAATATGTTGAAATTGGAATAGTAATGCATTGTTGGTAGAATTGTGAACTGATCCAACAATTCTGGAGAGTAATTTGTGCCTATGCCCAAAGGAAAACCAAACTGTGCATACCCTTTGATACAGTAGTATCACTACTAGGTCTATATCCCAAAGAGATCATAAACAATTGAAAAAGACCTACATGTACAAAAATATTTATAGCAGCCCGTTTTGTGGTGGCCAAAAATTGGAAATTGAGGGGATGCCCATCATTTGGAGAATGGCTGAACAAGTTGTGGCATGTGAATGCAATGGTACACTATGGTTCTATAAGAAATGATGAGCAGGAAGATTTCAGAAAAACGTAGAAAGACTTACACAAATGGATACTGAGTGAAGTGAGCAAAACCAGAAGAATATTGTATACAGTAACAGCAACATTGTGCAATGACCAACTTTGATAGACGTAGCTCTTCTCAGCAATGCAATGTTCTAAGTCCACATCCACAGAAAGAACTATGGAGTCTGACTGAAGATGGAAGCATACTTTTTTCTCTTTTTCTTCTTTGTCATGGGTTTTTCCCTTTTTTCTATTCTTCTTTCACAACATGACTAATCTTGAGATATGTTTAATATAATTGTACATGATAGCATATATCAGATTGCATGATGAGGAGAGGGGAGGGGAGGGAGAAAAATTTTTGAAATCGAAATATTGTAAAAGTGAACGTTGAAAACTATCTGGGCATATAATTGGAAAAATAAAATACTCTTAAGTGAGGGAAAGAGGATATTTGTGATTCCAAATTCATTCTTCTCATTCAGACAACAAGAATACAGCCAGTAAGACTGGAATGTGCAGGTCAAAAATGTTCATTAAAATAAATGCCTATCTGTTAACATAAACTGAGTAATTGTCAATGTGCTTTTATAATCAGATTTCACTAACTTCACAGGTAGTTCAATTATACTGCATCTCATTATTTCTCTGAGGATAAAGAGCCATGGAGCAAATTTTTAAATGCCCTCAACTGAATAGGCTCAAAAATATGCTGAAATTGAACTATCTAAAGGATTGACCTTGAAAAGTCTTTGCTAGCTTTCTTAATCCTTTTCAATTAAATTATCTCTTATAATTATTTACTTGCTATTTAATTCTCTTGCATTTTCTTCCATTTCTAACCTTTTTGCTCACCTTTGTCACAGAATTGTCTACAGGTGGAAGGGAAAAAAAAAACCTTTCATCATAATAATATACCATTTCTTTTGATTCTCAAGTTATTGTAATTCTGGAAGTCACTGTAGTCACTGTAATGTTTCTTTGATGATTGCCAGACTTGGGATTTATAAGGGCTAAGTATGTATTAGATGGAGTAAGCTATACTGGTTGCCTTGAAATAGGAGAGCATTCTCTCTTTAGGGAAGAAGGAGTAGGAAGATACAAAAGTTTCAGTCAGCCATGCAAATAGTTTCTGCCTGGTATTGCCTGTTGCTAGATAAAAATTGGAGGATGGTAACCACAACATGGGGAGAGAGGAAAGGGAATAAGCATTTATATAATACCTACTATGTGCCAGGCACTGTGCTAAATTCCTTTTTTTTAAAACAATTATCTGATTTGATTCTGAAAATAGCTTTATGAATTAGGTAATAGTATTATTATCTTTTTGTGTTTGTTTGTTTACAACTAAGGAAACCAAGAGAAATAGATGTTCAAAGATTTGCCAAGAGTCAAACAGCTAGTAAGTACCTGAGTCAGAATTTGACTCAGGAATTCCTTGCTCTAAGTCCAGTGCTCTGTCTACTGGGTCAATACATACCCTCAGTACTTTTTGTGGAATGAAGGAGCAAGCATGTAAGAGTTAATATGACTTATTGTCATAAGGCATGAAACAAAGCAGGGCCATGACTTTGCTATAAGTCTGTGGCCTATAAATTAATACACCTAGAAGATGTGGAGACAGAAAGTCCTTGAGTCTTGAAAGATTTCCTAGGGGTTCATGTACAACAATAGATTGGACATCACTGGACATGGGCTTGGAAGGTGAAATGAAGGGAGAATGAGAGATGAAGCAGAAGAAAAGTGTTGGGGATAGGGATGAAAGGAAGAATTTAGCCACCAATGCCACAGTCTTTTCACTGAAGTTGGAAAAGGCCTTGAGTAGCTCTTTCTGTACCTGCACAAGCTGTATGGGGTGGGTTTTACATTGGCATGCAGACAGAATAAGTTTGATGAGCTGAGCCAGTGGGCCCAAAATGAATTTTTTGCAGTATTTGAATCAAGGGAAAAAATTCTAACTCCCAGTCACTACAGACTATGCGAGTGACTGACATCTTCCCTTCCTTAAGTGTGGCAAGAGTCAGGAAGGGTGAATTGTGCACCTTAATTTCTGGTTTTGTTTTTTGTTTATTTTCCCCCATCTATAAGAGATCCCAGGCAGAGGTAAGTTCATCTATGGGAGGTATAGAAGGGAACTCAAATAGTTTCTATTCGAGGTATCTATCTTTGATGTATATAAGTGAATTGCTTAAATTTTATGACCCTACTTTTTGATGTAATGAAAACGCTTAATAATATCTTGCTTGTGATCCTCTTGATTGATACGACACATAAAAAGGAGATAGCAAGAAAGTGGGGAGCTGATCCCAAAAGATTGGATAATACTTATAAGCTAGAAAAATAAAAAATGAGACATTGTGAATGGGGTGGGATGGATCACTTGAGTACAGCTGTATACAGTCCTGAATGGCAATAGTGTACCTGAAACTAGTGACAACTTTAAAGTTCCATTTGGAAATGATAATCATGTTAGCTTTCCCTTACCTAGTGATGGCTGCCTTCTCTGGCAATCCCTGATTTATGATGCAAACTTCAAGTACTCAAGAGAAGGTATTATGCTTGCAATCCTCACATTGAGGCAAATCCAAAGACTAGATCAGCAATTTAATAAAATAATTAGTCCTTTATAATTAAATTTAGTTCTAAATATAATTATTTTTGTGTTTAAGTAGGAACCTGTGGCTTCCCAAGAGAGGCATTCTTTAAAAATATTGTCTGAGAGTAATTCTTACCTGGAAATGGAATATATATACTTTTAATATACTTGTGAATTAGAAAAATATTTGTTATACTTTATTTTGTGTATGCAGTTTTCTCAGAAGTACAGAAAAGTAGCTACAAATTTAGGAAAAAAACCCACCTTTTTACCTAACCAGTTGTCTCCTAGCCAGAGTACAAGGCCAGAAGTCAGAAAGACTCCTCTCCCTGAGTTCAAATCTCACCTCAGATACTTACTAGCTATGAGTCCTGGACAAGTAATTTAATGCTGTTTGCCTCAGTTCCCTCATCTGTAAAATGAGAAGGAATTGGCATAACAGTCCAGTATCTTTGCCAAGAAAACTTTAAATGGGGTCACAAAGAGTCAGACATAACTGAAACAAGTGAACAATAACAATATAGGCCATATGCCTTAAGGTTATGCTTCAGTGAATCCTTAAAATATCTCACTACTTGTGATTACCTCATTTCATTTGACTCTTCAGCAGATTCTGGATATCCTGCTGCCAACTATTCTTTGAATATGAGTAGTTGAGGAGTTTTCCTATGATGAGTTCTATTCTGATGCCAAGAACTACATTCTAGGACTTCATTAACAGTGATCTTGTCCCTGCAAGTTGATATTCAATATAGATTGTGGGTGGGTTGATATAACTACTCTGAAGTTATCTAACTAATTGTAAAGGCAATCAGTAAATGAGAAGATCTTTCCCACCCATTTGAATACCCTTCGAGGCAGGGGGCTCTCTGGGTCCTGGGGGTGTGGCTAGGACCAGAGCTAATGGTAAGCACCTGAGTTCTGGTAGCTCAGATGACATTCTAGTCCACAGGATGATGTCTCATGACTATATATAAAGAAGAGAACACAGCTTGGAGACTGAGACATAGTGGAGGGAGGAGAAGGAGAAGTGGTGGCAGTGGCAGCAGCAGCAGAAGCAGCAGCAGCAGGTGCTACTAAAAGCAGGACTGACCCTCGTGCAGACCAGAGAGTGCTGAGCAAGGGCTTGAGGCCAGTGGGTAATCTTCTAACTGGAGAGCCCTAGCGTTGAGGGGAAGCACCAGGATGGCTTGGCTTGCTGCCATAATATTTTTCTGTAACCTCCTGGTCACTATTATGAGATGGGCATACTGGTTTTGGAAGGTTCTTGCCAGGACATCGAATTGAGGACACTGGTCCATGGGTCTGCTATTTTGGAGCTTCAATAAATGCTTTAACTCCTCTGCCTTCTACTTAGAGAATTCCTTATATCCTGTGATTCTGGACCATTCAGGCACATTCATGATTTTCTTTGAAATCATGAATTCTGCCTTAATGATATACTAATGCATTGGAAGAATCTTCCAGCATGACCAATCTCTGCTTAGGGAAATGGAAATCCTCCAAGTATTTTTTTCCTTGAGCATATAAAGAAACCTTAAATAGCACACTTCCTTAGTAGAACTCCTGTTTTATAAAGCACTATGTGTATAAACACAGGAAAGATCAAAGTAAAACACAACAGCATGAATAGAAAAATTATGTAAATGGATAGAGTGGTTATAGTTTTGCCCTCTCCCACATTTCCAGTCTTCTTTTACCCTGTTGACAAACTCTCCAATAAAACAATAGTGGCCTATTTGCTGTTCTTCCCACAAGAATTTCCATCTCCTATGTTTGTGCCTTTTCACAGGCTCTGCTCCATGCCTAGAGTCTTCTTCCTCCTCACCTTCACCTCCTAAATCTTTTGCTTTTTGAAAGACTAAGGTTAAACATAATGTTCTGCAAAAGATCTTTCCAGATACTCCCATATTCTAGTTCTTTTCCCTTTAAAGTTGCATTCCAGTTACTCTTTATGTTACTTTTGTATACCTATTTATTTATATCTTATCTTCTCCCTTAGAATTTAAACTCTTTGAGTGGGGGGAGTTTTTTTTTTTCATTTATTTGCATCTTTGGTGCTTAGCACAGTGGCAGGTACATAGTAATCATTCAAAAATGCTTATTGATTGATTATCCTAAGAAAAATAGATTATACTGCAAGAGGGACATGGTACTTATTGTTCTCATTTATATGGTAAGTCCTAGGAATTCTACACTAGCACAAGTCGGAGAAGTAAGTCTGAGAAGCTCGAGGAGTTCTCTGAAGTAGGTGGTCATTTCTGATGATATCATATCAGAAAGGAATAGCTCTGGTCCCTGCAGTATTACAAAGACCATCTAAATGTATCTACTTATCCAGTGTCCTCAATTTGTGGCTAGTTCTGAGCGATCAATCTTAGAAAAATGCAGAATTTTTATATAACTTTGAAAATATGCTAGATATGCATAAACCATGATTCTTATGAAGTACTTAAATATTTAAAAAGTCAAAATCCTTCTTTTGACAGTGTCTGACCTTTAAGCTTATCTATTCCTAAAATACATCTTGCCTATCAACCAAAGCTTTAATCACTTTCTCATTTCAGATATTGAAAGAAAGATTCCATTTAAATCAAGTAAAGGTCATCTTTCTTTGAAATATAGATTATTCACCTGTACTCTTTAAAGCAGCAGAGATTGGAGAGCAAACTCAATAGAGGCACCTTTCTCCCCACTCTTTAAAAGTAATGAGTAAGCAGCAGAAAGGATTAAGAATGATTATGCTCAAATCAAAGACTGAGGTTCAACCAAGAAGTGAAATTCAGCTCCAGTTTTTAAGTTCACGGTTCATAAATGGGATGGGGGGTGACATAGTTCTTTCAATTTTGAAGTATTTCATAAGATTATTCAAGCTAAAGCAGCCACAGATGCATCAAAAGCTGCCTAGGGCTGGGTTATTTACACAACACCAGTTCAGTGAAGATGAATGGTTCCTGCCCCTGTTTGATTAAACCTAAAATCCTAAAGCAAATGAAAATATTCTCTTTACTCTAAAGTTCACATTTATTTTACTAAAGTAGTTTGGAGCACCCTACAGAAATTCAACCTTAATAGAGACTTTGCTCTGAAATTCCAGGAAGTTTTTTGTTTTGTTTTGTTTTGTTTTTAACAGGAATAAATTAAGTTTTCTTATGGAATAAAGGTAGTTCAATCATTCAATGTATTTATCAATAAATAAGCATTTTAAGTACAATTTATTATGGATATATGAATACTTTAAAAATAATTAACAATTCAATTTAAAAAATCCCAATCTTCCTTTTCTCTACCTATCCAAATACTCCCCATCCATCAAGGTTTAGCGGATATGAATCTAATGTTTTCATACAATAGTATGATGTAAGGCAAGTCATATAATCACTCTAGATCTCAGATTCTTGATCAGTAAAACAAGAATGTTCTTTAAGGTCATTTCCAGATGAAGATGTTATTTTTAAGACCCATCTCTAAATCTTTTAGGGTTGTTTTTTTTTTTTTAACTTCACCATTGAAGCTTTCCCTAGCATACTGAACCAAACTGGTCTCACAATTACTTGAACTTTTATTATCTGTAACACATATTGGTTCATATTATAATATTGTTTCTTCCTTTCTGTGTAGTATTTATTGCATTTATAGAAACAAGACCTCAGAGTCAGAATGATCTGGGTTCAAATGTTGCTTACACATAACTGGCTATGTGACCATAGATACGTCATTTAACCACTTAGAGCCCGAGGTGGCTCTCTAAGTTATAATGCTGATCTGCATTAATAGAAGGAATTTGCTCAGTCAGGGACCCTACACCTCTATGGTAGTGGCCATGTTATCCTAAGTCACTTCACCCGTCAGTCCCACACAACTCTGAGATTACAAGATATATAGGAGGACTAGATATCCTTTGGTGGTTGGCTTTTCTTTGCAGAGAATCCCTTATGTTAATGAAATCACAGAACAATAATAATAATAGTAATAATAAAGGTGAGGAACATTGGATTATATGATCTCTATAAGATTTCTTTCAGGCCAATTTTCTGTGAACCTTTTAAATGTCATTTCACAGATGAGGAAATTGAAGCAAAGTGGGTTAGTGACTTGCCCAGGGTAACATTGCTAGTAAGTATCTGAGGTCAGATTTGAATTTAAAAAGGTGAGTTTTCCTGTCTCTAGGCTTGGCACTCTATCCTCTATGCCACCTAGAGGACCTTTCTTTAACATAAAGTCTACCTTGCCTAACTCACAATAATAAGTATGGTAACAACAATTATAATAATAATAATAATAATAATAATAACAATGTTAATAGTTAACCTTTATATAACTCTTATTGTGTCCTAGATACTGTGCTAAGTACTTTACATATATTATCTCATTTTATTCTCACAACAATTTTAGGAGGTTAGTGCTATTATTATTCCCATTTTACAGATGAGGAAACTGAAGCAAATAGAGATTAAGTGAGTTTCCCAGAGTTACACAGCTAGTATTTTTCTGAGGCTGAGTTAGAACTCATTTTTTCCTGACTCCAGGCCCAATGTTCTATCTATTGTTCCATCATTTAATGGCCCTGAGCAATAGTCTAGACAAATGATACCCTTTCCCTAAATGTGTCACTTTTTAAGGACATTGATGAGCTGGCAAATGTTCAGAAGAGAAAAAGAAAACCACAATTGTTGTCAAGTCAAAAAACATTTACTAAACACTCACTATATGCCAGGCACTGGCCTAACACTGTTAAATGGTCTTGCATCCACATCATAAAAGCATCAGTCCAAGGAGCTGGGCATGGAGAAAATGAGACTCAGAGGGAATATGAAAGATGTCTTCTAGTATTTGAAGGGCTGCCATGTGGAGGATTGATTAAACTTTCTCTGTTTGGCCCCAGAAGGCAGAACTCGAAGCAGTAGTTGGAAGTGACAAAGTGGTCAATGTAGGTGTGACACATGGTAAAGCTTCCTAACAATTACTGCTGTGCAAAAGTGAAGTGGATTGACTCAAGGAGCGAGGGATTGACCCTCCTTGGAGGTTTTCTCACAGGGATTGGACAATTTCTCATCTTTCTCTCATGTATAGTGATTTACCCCTCACCTCAGGTGGTGGAGTACATACAATACTGGGCTTGGGGTCAAGTGAAATCTTTCCACTGACACTTAATAGTAATGGGAGCCTGGCTAAATGACTTGAGTCTCAGCTTCACTTTCTTCAACTATGAAATGGGGATGACAATAACACCTTATTGTACAGGGTTATTGTGTGGATCAAAGGAGATAACATATAGTAAAGTGCTTTGGAAACCTTAAAGCTCTATAAAAATACTATTTCTTGTGATGAAGGAAAAAAGGATAAACCAAAGTTGGAATTAAGAAACATTATGTATATTAATATTAATGGTATATAAAGGACAAAGAAGGGAAAAAAAGAAAAAAAATAATTTTGGTTTGGTTCTATAAGAGTATAACTAATTACAGCCTTTTAAGACAAATTCTTATAATTTAGGCTTATTTATCATGTGTGTAATAATTACTGATTTAAGTATGTTTATAAATTATATTTAATGTAAGATTTTCTTCATGTATATTCACTGTATTTTTCATAAAGCCAGGTTTTCTGCCCTCAGGAGTAGATCAGTTTAGTGTGACTACAGGTCAAGTTTTGTCATTGTAAAGCCAATTTCAAGAGTGGCATAATAGGACAGTGGAAGAAAGGCTGTTTCCTATATTAGGCATAATTATTCATAGGATGTAAGAAGGGAATAGATCTTATGTGATCCAAGGACTATGGATAGATCATTAAAAAAGCCTAAAGTGTTGCATTATATGGTCCTGGAGAAAAACCTATAAGAATAAAGCTAAATTGCAGTTTCATTACTTGCTAGGTTATATGTTCTTCTTTTCTTTTATAACTTCATTGTTTTGTAAAAAAATAAATATTATGCAATGAAATTTCAGTTGAGTAATAAAAACCTCAGAAAAGAAGTAGAGCTGTATTAAGGGCCAACAATTGGCTAACATTTTTATTAAAAACAAAACAAAAAAACACAGTATAATTCCTTATTTCACTGCACAGTAAAGCTTCTCTTCAGAGAATTAGGTAAACAGTCCTAACTTTCATGATTAGAATTAAAAGTGGAAGAAGCTCCTTTGCAGGCTTTGAGATTTTTATAAATATTTAATGTGTAAAATGTAAATGTTTGGTGTATCTTTTATTTTCTTTCTGCAGTTCCCTAACTTTTCAGAATCCAGGTTACATAAGCAATATGCAAATATTTAGTAAATAGGCTGTTAAATTATAGGAAGACAAATCTTTACCACACTATGGGGCCTGCAAAATTTACTGTGCTTAGAGCTCCCAAATGAATGCTTATACTTTTTCTTAATCAATCGCAGTAGGTAAAAATAAAAACATTTTGCCAGCCAAGTGGGAAAGTGTATGCCTATTTAATTGAAACAAGTGTTTGGGATCTTAAACTAGTTCAATAATTCCCTCAATTCAGCACAGCTTTTTTGCTTGGGAAAACATAGGGAATGTGTGTGTATGTATATGTATATGTATATATGTATATATATGTATATATATACACAGACAGATATGCATATATATGTATATGTATATGTATGTATGTGTGTGTATCTTCAAAAATGCATATATTTGTTGCTTGTATTTATTTCACATATATTGGGGACCCTCATATATACCTAAATAATTGCTCCAAATTCAAAATATGTGTTGCAGAATAGCAAGGGAAATAGTTTAAAGACAGAAGAAAAAGATCATATTTTTTTTTAAGTTGTGAATAAAGTATAAGCTCCACACATCCCTTGAACTTTTTCATTTTTGCCTTAATTCTTAGTGCCTAGTACAGTGTCTGTTACATAGTAGACTTTTAATAATTGCTTACTGAATTGTATCGATATAAATAGAATGCAAGGAGAATGTCTATATACTGTATTTCAAAGGTTTGCCTGGAAAATGAACATTTTGGACTGGGAAATGTGCACCTAATACTGCCCAATTTGGCAGCATATCCTGGTGCTTCCCTTCATTCTATTTCTACTATATCCCTATTTGCTTTTGTGCCATCCAATTGGCATAAGCTCTGACTCCTTGGGTAAGGTTGACTCTCAGGGTTCTGTTTGTTTCTTGTAGTTTTTAAAAACTGGGGTGGGGGGAAGATGAGAGGTTGTTTCCATTAAGATAACCTGTTGTTTCTTTCCACTTCACAGCTAGATGTCATGCATAGAAGACTTAACATGTTGAATGCAAATTTGCGATGGAGTCATGGGGGAGTTGTCCCTGATCTCTCAATCTGCAGCCAGAAGAGTTGAGAGGTATCTGCCTGTAGTGTTAATCAGGTGCCTTTGATGAGTCTGGCCTTTGTTTCAATGGCGTAGTTAAAGTGGGATCTTTTGTGTATTGGAGTGTTTCTCAGTACTAAGACAAGGGAGAGTGTATGATGTGGTACTGGCGATTTGAGAGCGCTCCCACACCCTTAAAAGACAGCCTTGAGCCCTCAGGGCCCTGAGACAGGTATATAAGATCTGAGGCCAGCATTTTGTTTTGGGGGTACACTCATTGAAAGAGTATGGGTGACCAGACTCTGGGCAAGCATTTGAAATAACTCCTTCGGCTTTGTAACTCAGACAGATAGATGTTGGTGCTTCTCTGGTAACTATGAATTGTGATTTTAATCAGACAAGGTCTGTCTGTTGATGTTTGTAATTTCTGTTTGTATTTGCCCTGCAGTTCAGGGGCTGATCTTTTCCCCCTGAATTAAATGAATGATATGTGTATGTTTAATTAAACTGAGACTGTTAACCCCTTAAAGTTGCTTTCCTTAAAAAAGAAGATCAAAGAACCTGTGTTGGCAGACCTTCTGTGTGCTGGTTGTTGTTGGTCTTACATAGCCACAGTACCTGCTAGCAACATTGTTGTTACACTGCCACAGGTATATGTCACACGTTATGTAAGTTAAAAGTGTGATCTCCATTCTCCTTCAGAAACATTAGCACAACTTTCTAATAAGAAAGGGGCCTCCAAAAAGCTGAAGGGAACCTCTTTTTACATTTCAGTCTCAATTAGCATTCCAGCATTAACCCTATATTCATTAGGAAGGCCTACACTACTGAGAAGTCTTAGAAACTCACCACAAATTTATACAAATACATTCAACTAGGATCTTGTCAATGTTCCAAAATCTTTTATTCTTTTTGGGGGCACTCCCTATCTCATTCCCTACTGCAACTATTTCAAGCTTCTTTCTTCCTCACCAAGATAATTTCTCATTCACGTCTCTTCAACTCCAATCTCTGTTCAGATGATTGTCAAATATGTATTCCACTTCTCATCTCTCTGATAAGCTCCTGAATCACATCTTGTATTTGCTGAAAGATATCTGTGCCCAGATGTCTCACCAGAATCTGAAATTCAGCACATTAAATTTGAGCTTCTTACCTTTCCTCTTAAAACTACTTTCCTTTCTGTCTTTACTATTTCCTGTCACTGACATTGATGTTCGACAAGCATTCATAACTATTGTGTTATCTTTCGTTCTTTCCTCTTTATTCCCTCTCTTCTTCAATCAGTTACCATGTATTATTAAACTTACTTTTTCAAATTATTGAGATTGCCACCACCGAAAATCAATCCTTCATCAATTTCTCTTACATAGCTTCCAACCTAGACTCTCTTATCCTAATCTTTCCTTATATATCTACCAGGCCATTCAGAGATCCGGTCATATCCTGCTTCCATTTGTAATCTTTTTTTTTCTGTTTGTTGTCATCCTCTATCACTATGTCCTCTCAATATTTGATAAATTTGTTATTTACATTTATCCAAGTCATAGGGGAAAAAACACATTAGATTGAACATGGCCAAATATGTTCACAATCTTAAGTAATCCACAGAACACCTTTTAAGGTGAAATTCAGATGCTAATCAATATTCATATATTATAAATAGTACCATTTCCTTGTTTATAATTCTCCATCTTATCCATAAGTAAAACTTGTCAAGCACTTCACTAAGATCTAAACAACCTCTATTTATAATACTCCACTGATCTGTGATTTAAAAATCTCTCAAAAAAGGAAAAAAATATAGTTTGCTATAGGCTGTGCTTGCTGAAGTCATAAAGGTTTTTTTTTTTTTTTGTGATCACTTCTTCCAGTTTTCATTAATCATTTCAATGATACGTTTAAGAAAGTTTCAAGGAATTAAGGTCAAACTTCTTTATCTAATGTACAAAAACTTTGAGAGGTGGGGAACCTGCAGCCTTGAGGCCACATGTGGCCCTCTAGGTCCTCAAGTGTGGCCCTTTGACTGAATCCATACTTTACTGAGCAAAAAGATTTGTTTGGATTCAGTCAAAGGTCTTCACCCAAGGACCTAGAGGGTTGCATGTGGCTTCAAGGCTCCAAGTCCCCCACCCCTGGACTATACTCTTATTTTCTTTTTCAAAGTTTGAAGATTTTTCTCTAGTCCTATGGTAACTCTTCTTTCTGATCTTTCTAAGGTCATAGCCAGTGCAATTTTTCTCACCTGTTCTGTCAGTATGTTGGGATGTAGTTCATCTAGAACTCATGATTTAAGTACATCAAGGAGAATGAAATGCCTTCATTTTTATGTCCTTACTTAAATTGTATTTTAGCTTTTTTATTATTTATTTATCTTCTTTCCTTTCCAGGAGTTTCCTTTTTAAGAGGTTAATTTTCCTCTTTAAGATTCAGCTTCTTCATTAATGAAGGGTTGGAACTCATGATGTGTTAGGACTCTCTGCAATTTAAAACCTAGGAAAAGTTGCTCCAAGAGATAGTGGGTCTATAGAGGTAGATACAACAGAAATCCTCTCAAGAAGCTACCAGTCTATTTCTGGGGAAGAAGACAAGAAGAAAAACAAAATAACTAAGATACAGAATTAAATGTGCCCAAACAAAAGAGATCTAGGCATAGTTCTATGAAGAATTTGTTATGAAAAATTTGAAAGGTCACTTTCTCCTATGTGAATAGAAAAACAACGATAACAACAGGAAAGATTTCTAGGATAGGAGGCATTCAAATTGGGCCTAAAATGTGCTTCAGTGAGCAAAGAAGGAGTGGTGTTAATGTGATGAAAGATCTTCCCCCATCCCATTCAATAGGACTCAGGTGGAGCTAGCTAAGGAAAGCTTCATTAGGGGAGGCTTGTTTGTAGGATGGCCCACACCTTTTTGCTGATTAGGTGCTAAGCTTCAGGCCCACACCCTTTTGCTGATTAGATCCTAAGCCCTGGGACCCTAAACAAGGTTGCCCTTAAGAGAAGCAGCAGCAGCAGCAGCAGCAGCAGCAGCAGAAGAAGAAGAAGAAGAAGAAGAAGAAGAAGAAGAAGAAGAAGAAGAAGAAGAAGAAGAAGAAGAAGAAGGAACTGAGAGTACAGAGAGCTGCTAAGGAAGACAGAACTGTGACAGGAGAGAGCTGCTAGAGAAAAAGAATTGGAAGAGATGGAGAGACAGAGAGAGAGAGAGAACTGCAAGGGCTCTCAATACAAGCCGTTCCCCAACTGAGAAATGGTCAAAGGATATAAACAGGCAGTTTTCAGAGGAAGAAATTAAAGCTATCTATAGGCATATGAAAAAATGCTCTGGATCACTACTCATTAGAGAAATGCAAATCAAAACAACTCTTAGATACCACATCTCTCCTGTAAGATTGGCTAAAATAACAAAGCAGGAAGATGATAAATACTGGAGAGGATGTGGGAAAATTGGAACATTGTTACATTGCTGGTGGAGTTGTGAGATGATCCAGCCATTTTGGAGAGTAATTTGGAACTATGCCCAAAAGGCCACAGGAATGTTCGTACCCTTTGACCCAGCAATACCACTTCTAGGGTTGTATCCCAAAGAAATCACACAAGAGGGAAAGGCATCCTTATGTACAAAGATATTTATAGCAGCTCTTTTTGTGGTAGCCATGAATTGGAAATCAAAGGGATGCCCATCAATTGGGGAATGGCTGAACAAGCTGTGGTATATGAAGGTAATGGAATAGTATTGTGCCATAAGAAATGGGGATGATACGGACTTCGTAACAACCTGAAAAAACCTACACAACACAATGCTGAGTGAGCGGAGCAAAGCCAGGAGAACATTGTACACAATCACAGATATATGGATTCCGTGAGGACCAACCCTGACAGATTTCACTCTTCTGAGCAACACAAGGTGCAAGGACAACTCCAACGGACTCATGATGGAGAATGCTATCTACATCCAGAGAAAGAACTGTGAAGTTTGAATGCAGATTGAGGCACACTACATTCTCGCCTTTTTTTCTTCTCTTTTGGTTTTGTTTTTGGTTTTTTTTTTTTGGTTCTGTTTCTTCTTTCTTATGATTCATTCCATTGGTCATAATTCTTGTCTACAACTTGACTAGTGTATAAATTAATTCAATGTGAAGTTATACATGGTAGTTATATGAGATTCCATGCCATCCTGGGGAGGGAGCGGGGAGGGAAGGGAGAAAATCTGGAACTCAAAATTATGTAGAACCGTGTGTTATAAACTAAAAATAAAAAAAAAAATTAAAAATAGAAAAAAAGAACTACAAGCTCTCAGAACTTTGGGAGGAGAGTACACAGGCAAGCAGATAGTTAAGATTCATGAGTGAATGTTTACAGGAAGGCCCTAGCAGAGGGGAAGGTTACAGGATGGCTTGGATCCTTGCTGTGATATTATGTTTTAATTTCCTTGCTGTTATATTGAAGTGGACTTACTGATTTTGGAATACATTTGCTGCTATGTTGAATTGCAATTATTGGTTTGTGGATTTGATCCTCTGGTGTCTGAACAAATGTTTTACTTCTATTGCCTTCTATATAGAGGTTCTCTTATATTTTGCAATTCCGAACTATACAGGCATATACAGGTCACCATTGATATCATGAATCTTGCCTTGCTGATATGAATGCTGATATGATCCATTTTAAGAATCAAGGACAAGAAGAGCAATACCAATGAAATAGGGAAAGACAAAACGAGAACAAATAACAGAAAGTAGTCTATTGTGACTAGACTACAGATTATATAAATAAGAGTACTGTGAGGTGACAGATAATTTGAGATCAAATTCAGAGGGAGCTTGAATGTCAGTTTATACTCTATTTGGTAAACACTTAGGAATTACTGTAGGTTTTGGAAAAGCAAAAAAAAAAGATGTGCTCATATCAACATTTTAGGAATATTATTCAGGTGTCATTATGGAGAATAGATCAGCAAGGGATATATTGAAAGTAGAATAAATAAGAAGTTGTTTTTAAACTTTATTCCAAAATGAGAAGTGATGAGGGTTTAATTGAAGTCGGTGGAAAAATGAATGGAGAAAATCAGATAGATACAAGAGATGTAACAGAAGTAGATATTTGGGATATAGGACACATAAAAGTTAAAGATAACCTTATTTTTTCAAGCCTGTTTGACAGGGAGCTTAAAGGCAAATTACTAGTAAAAAAGAAGTTGGAATGAGGAAAGGAGGTAGTTGAAGGAGGAGATTATGAGTTCAAGTTTTTACATGTTGAGTTTATGGGGCAAGAGAGGTTATATCACAGACAGTTTGAAATTCGGGAATGAAGCTCCAACAAAGAGGTTGGGGCACATTTTATACACACATACACATACACACACACACACATATGTGTGTATGTATGTGTGTGTGTATATATATATATATATATATATATATATATATATATATATATATATATATATATATATACAGAGAGAGAGAGAGAGAGAGAGAGAGAGAATAACAATAAGAGATTTTAGTGTCATATAAGCCAAAAATGAAGTTGTCAAGAAGAAATGTTTGGTTAAAAGTATCAAATTCTTCAAAAGATATTGGGAGTTTACTGACAAGGCAAAGACCTTTGGGTTCACCAATAAAGGGTTTATTAGAGGCCTTGAAATGAACCTATACTAAAATAACTTATTAAATAAAATTTATGCATTATCTTTACATAGTGATTTATAGCATGGTCATGTGTCATCTAGCATGTAAGTCTAGAAACAAGATATTACAGAATATCTATATGCAGAAAAAATGAGCCATATAGATTTACAAAATGTAGTGATTAAGGATCACAAATGGGTAAGGTTTCTCAGACCTTACAGCATACAGTCATAACAAGGTTAATTTGTTTGAATTGTATGCTGGCCCTGATCTCTTTTAACCACATATGATTCAATATGTATTTAAAGTAATTTATATACATTATTTCATTTGATTCTCACAGTGACTTAGAGGTTAACTTAAGGAAGTTAAACTGATTGCTCAAAGAATCTGCGTATGGGACTGTGAGTCCTTACATATTTATGTTGAAAGGATAATCGACAGCACTCCATGGGGAAAAGCAACAGCGGTGGCCATTAATCTTATGAAAGACTGATCAAATCTCTTTTATTTCTTAAATTCAGTGTTCTTTATATACCTTGCACACAATTTTTGTTGTTTTCTTTTTGTCCGGACTTGTGATTGCAGTAAAGCAAACCCTCACTGTAGAAACTCTTTCTGTAATGGCAGATTCGATGATCTATAATTTAGAGTTTTAGGGAATTATCTGGGTAATGGTGGAAGTACTTAGAGAATCAGCAACTTGATCACAGTCACACAGGTCGTATGCATCAGAGACCAAACTTGAACCCAATAATTCCTGACTCCAAGACTGACCTATTATGCCCTCTATACACCCCCTCTTATAATGGCAATAAGGGCTGTTTTTTTTTAAGTCTAAAACCCTTATCCATGCAGGAAAGATACAGCTAATAAAATGTCATTCCATAAAGCAAATTTATATTCCATTCTATACATAAATCTTAGCAAGAAAAAATTCACCAAGGGCTTCAATCAGTGACTAGTAATTAACCATGAGTTTCTAGATCATAAGTATAAAGTTGACAGTGACATCAGAAATCATCTAAATCTGACCCCTCCTTTTACTGATGAAGAAACTGAGGCAGAGTGTAAATGTAATTTACAAAGAACACACATCTAGAAATTGGCAGGATGAGAATCTGAAATCAGGTATTCTGATTTTGAATCCAGATCTATTCATATGGTTATATGCTTCATTTCAAATAGATAATATATACACACAAGTACGCACACACACACACACACACACACACATACACACACACACACACAAGATACAGATATAAACTATTAGTTTCATTGCTGTCATGTTAGATGAGAAGTACACAGATATTGTTGGCTCTCATTTTGTCTTCCATTCCTATAGCAATCTGATTCACTGAAAGCTTGGAACACATGGAGTGTCTGGTGGAATTACTGGCTCACTCAAATGTAACATATGATAGCCTACTGTGCTCCTTTCATCCCCAGGACAGTTATAATTAAATTAATCCTGCTGCCAAAACAAACTTAGCAAAATGGGTCAAAATCTAGTAAACCTATAACAATTTGACAATAAATTAACACTTGACTAATGCATCTGTAGTAGTTGTAACATCTGGGACTAAAGGAGAAAGATGAAAGGCGAGCAATGAAACATGTTTTTTCTTAATTGCTCTGTGGTCTTTTTCTATAGTGGATCATCCTCCCAATCCACTTTAAGTAAATCATCTAGCATATGGTTCGCACTAAATATAGAGCGTCTGTGGTACATTAACAGATCTGCTTATTTGCCACACAGGTGTTTGACTTTGGACTTGTCATATGGACAGATGGGATTTTCTATTTCTATTTTTTTTATTGGTGGCAAAGTGAGGGAGTTAGTGTTAGTTGTTTTGAAGAGAACTCAACTATTTACATTTCCCACTACAATATGAGTGGGCGGATCTATGCTGCTTCCTGTACTAGCTTTACCCTGCCACATCAATGGGAGTTTGGGAGAGGCAGTAAAGAATGCGGGCTATAAAACATCTTAACTGATAATATACTGTGTGGGGCCTTACACAGTGTTGAGGGAAAAACAAGGCATAGTTTCTTAGTTTCTAGCCAACATACCCTCACCTCATTTTAGTGCAGGGGATGAGGAACATTTTTATTTATTCTGATTGACCTCACAAAGGTTTTGTAACACAAAAAATTGTGACTACACAGATGAAAAGGGTTGTTGCCTTATACAGCAGTTTGTTGGATTCTAAATAAATAGGTTGTTATGTTTGCTTTACAAGTATTATCAGTCATTTGACATAAATATTCCCAAAGATAAGTGAATATTCTGCAAAGCCTCACTGACATGAAATCTGGCTGGAGACTGAGGTGAGATAGGACACTTAGGTCACACATTACTAAAAGGAATAAAAACAATAGTAAACAAAAAAAACCACATACACAGCTCAAAGTTGAACTTCTTAGTAAAAAGGTGAATAAACAATTGACAAACAGGGAAAAATAGTGCAAACATTGAAGCCTCTTGCTGTCTGAGTCTTCTCTTTAGGACAATAGAATGTCAAGCTAGACTAGGGGTTTGTCACTCAGTTTTTTAAATCAAGAATCCATTTGAAAGTCCTCGTGAAGCCAATGAAGGCTTTTCAGGATAAAGTTTTTAAATTCACAAATAACAAATAAGGAGTATTACAAAGGAAACCCATTATATTGAGATATAGTCTACAAAAAGGATGACAGTGGTCAAGCGTAAACTAGCAGCAGGTCTAAGAACTATAGTAATTTTGAGCAATAAGTAGCAATAAGCATACACAATTTTAGCTATATCTTCAATAACTGTAATATGCGAAAAAAGGTATGACATGTATTGATTACAAAGTCCAAGATATTGCTGATAGAATCATGATTTGTTGCCTACAATTAAAGTAGAAGTTATTACTAAATTTCAGTTTGAGTTTAGTGAAAATAAAGAAGTATTTTCCCCCACCTAAGTTCACAGCCTCCTTGGTTAAGAACTACTGAGCTGGAAGGTACCACAGAGATCCTTTAATTCAATGATTTCATTTTACAGATAAGGGAACTGAGTGCCATAAAGTTTAAATGAATTGCAGTTAGAAAAGTAGCATTTGAACTCAGATCCTGCAGCTCCACATTCAGTGCACCTTTTCAATGGATGAGTCTGGTTTATTTCCACTGTTGATGGTCTCTTTGATCCATGACCTGCTCTGTCATTACCCTCTTTTCTACCTTCAATTTTCTGTTTCTATGAATATAAATAGGTGATTGTAAGATCGTAACAACATATCCTCACCTTTGTGAGGGAGCAAAAATATGTTTTAGCAGGAGAAAACAAATGCATTTGAAACCAATGAATCATGAAGTGACAGATAGGAAGGCTTCTCACATCTAAAGCAAAGGGCATAGATTGAAGAAGCTCTTTAAAGATGCATAGAAATATAATTTCAAATATGTAGCATAAATATGTAATGGTAACATTGTACCATTTGCCCTGGAACATACACAGAGCTGAAGCATTCCATCAAAAAGTGAGAGAAAGAATTGAGTGACAGATCACAAACAGCCACAGAGTTATTAAGAGACTTCAAAAGGAAATAGCAAATGAGGGGCCATTGATCATGGTTCTGTGTTTGTACTGACATCCATCTATGTGTCAATCAGTGTTAACTTAAAATATGAATAATCATCAATGTAATAACAAAGTTTTTGAATTCATTTCCCTTAAAAATTTAATATTCCCCAACCTGAGTGATGAGCTGTAGTTTTATTTAATGATCTGTGATTATATTTTTAGATGCTGCCATGCTAAGGTCAATTGTCATTTGGAAGAGTTTAAATACCAACACACTTCAATGTAATCATGGAAAGATACACATCAAAATAATAAACACCAATTCAAAATGAATTGAGTTGAGCAAGTGATAAACACTTTGAAAAGAACCTTCTGGTTAAATTCCCATTTACATTTTACAGAAGCAATTAATAAAGTCAACAGAAGACAGAAGCTCATCTTCATAGCAGTAGAATATAAATCAAGGAAAGTTGTGATATGTAATTCTTTAATAAGAATGTACTTACTGTGTTTTTTTTAAATTCTAAAGGAAAAGAGAAAAAAGAGAAAATAAAGCTAGTATTTATTGCTGTTCTAAAAACTAAATTTTTATCATGGGAAATAAACTTGCTATCTTATTTGATCAAACTAAAATAAGTTTATGAAAATAACTCTTTTTAATGGAAAGAACACTAGAATCATTTTCTTCCTTTCTACTCCCACTCTTAAAATCCTAGTGTGGTACCTCAACCCTTACCACATGGAGAAATGCAATACTTTCCTAATGGTATTCTTATCTATAAGTTTTCCTTCATTCAAATTATCTTCAACCCTATTGCCAGACTAACCAGCCTTTTACGTGGATCTAGTCCTTTTACTTCTCTACTCAAAAATCATTAGTGGCTCCCTGTTGCTTATCAAGTAATGTTCAAACTCAACTATGTCAAAGTCATCAGGTGCTACTACTTTGTCTATCTAGGCTTATTTCATATACCATCTATGGTATCTATACGTTCAGTCAAAGTGGACTATTCTATGTCATCTCAAAACATGCCCTGATTTTTTTCTTCCTGTGTGACTTTGATCATCTTCCCCCTACCCATGCTCAAAATGAAATGAAATTGGCCTGCTGAGTGTCTACTTATTTTTTAAAGTCCAAATCAAATTACTCTATCCTATAGGTTTCCTTGATTCCTGCTATTGGTAGAAGCTTTTACCTGACTTTTAATGCCCATTGGGGGCACATCATATAGAGTGCCACACCTGGAGTCAAGCAGACCTAAACTGAAATCTGACTTCAGACATTTACCAATTCTATAACCCTGGGCAAGTCATTCAACCTTGTTTGATTCAGTTTCTTTATTTGTAAAATGAACTAGCGAAACAAACCTCTCCAGTATCTTTGCCAAGAAAACCCCAAATGGGGTCACCAAGAGTCAGTCATGAATGAAATGAATGAACAACAAAAACAACAAATAGTATGTGATCTTCAGAATCTTCCTAAGATACTGAGGTTCTTTTTCAAATTGAACTGAGAAGCATTCAAATAGTACTCCAAAGAAAGGCAACTCCAGTGGGCTGACCACATTGTTCAAATGCCAAATGCGTGTTTGCCTAAAAGATTATTTTATGGAGAATTAACAAAAGGCAAATACTTACATGGACATCAGAAGAAGCAATATAAGGACACTTTCAAAGTCTCTCTGAAGAACTCTGGAATCAAGTGTGAGACATAGGAGACCCTGGCACAGGATCACCCAGCATGGTACACCCTTATCAAAGAAGGCATTGTGTTCTATGAGCAAAGCAGAACGGTAGTAGCTCAAAGAAGCATGAGATGCACAAATTTAGAGATAATCCCTCTCCAAATATGTACGTAGGCTATTTTTGCTTGACCTGTGGTGGAGCCTACTGAGCTCATATTGGTCTGATCAGTCACAGTCAGAGACACAGTACATTGACCCCAAACAATATAATGTAATAATAATAATGATTATATATATGCATATATGTGTGCATGTATATATATACATGTATATATAGTGTATATGTTCATATATATGTGCATGTATGTGTACATATATAATATATATACATACACAAATACATATACATATGTGTGTATGTGTATACATGAAACTTTGTGTGAATTCACTACCTACTAGACTCTAAGTTCCACCAGGACAGAGTATATCCCCTCCACTAAATTTTGCATATCCCCCAATATCCAACAACGTGCTTTCATACAAAACATATTTAGAAAATATATGTTGGATTAAAATCAATTTAATCATAAGATGCAGATTCTAATAATAACTAACATTTCCAGTGGCATAGTGGTAAAAGCCCCAGCTAGGAAGTCAGAGGACCTGTATTCAAATCATACCTCTGTCATTGCCTGTGTGATTTTAGGCATGTTACTAGTTCATTACTGAACCTTGGTTTCCTAAAATTATAAAATGAGAGGACTGGATGTTACGGTGTTTATAGTCCCTTTTAGTTCTAGGTCTATTATGCTATAGCATTCTAAGACAGAAAATATGTGACATAAATTATTTCATTTGTTCTTCACAATGACCTTATGAATTAAGTGCTATGATTATTATTTTCTCCTTTTTATTTTTTTTTAATTTAAATTTATTTATTTAACATATTTGGTTTTCAGCATTGATTTTCACAACAGTTTGAATTACAAATTTTCTCTCCATTTCTACCCTCCCCCCCCCACTCCAAGATGGCATATATTCTGGTTGCCCTGTTCCCCAGTCAGCCCTCGCCTCTATCACCCCCCTCCCCTCTCATCCCCTTTTCCCTTCCTTTTTTGTAGGGCAAGATAAATTTCTATGCCCCATTGCCTGTGTATCTTTTTTTTAGTTGCATGCAAAAACTTTTTTTTTTTGTTTTTGAACATCTGTTTTTAAAACTTTGAGTTCCAAATTCTCTCCCTTCTTCCCTTCCCACCCACCCTCCCTAAGAAGTCGAGCACTTCAACCTAGGCCACGCATGTATCATTATGTATAACCCTTCCACAATACGCATGTTGTGAAAGGCTAACTACATTTTGCTCCTTCCCAACCCATCCTGCTTTATTGAATTTTCTCCCTTGACCCTGTCCCCTTTCCAAAGTATTTGTTTTGATTACCTCCACTCCCATCTACCTTCCCCTCCATCATCCCCCCCTTTATTTTTTTTTAATCTTCCTCCCTCTTCTTTCCTGTGGGGTAAGATACCCAACTGTGTATGTATGGTATTCCCTCCTCAGGCCAAATCTGATGAGAGCAAGTTTCACTCATTCCCCCCTCACCTGCCCTCTCCCCTCCTCCCACAGAACTGCTTCCTCTTGCCACCTTTATGCGAGATAATCCACTCCATTCTATCTCTCCCTATCTCCCTCTCTCAGTATGTTGCTCTCTAGTCCCTTAATTTCATTTTATTTCTATTAGATATCTTCCCTTCATCTTCAACTCACCCTGTGTCTGCTCTCTCTCTTTTACATATATATATATATATATATATGTATATATATATACATAAAAACACACACATATATATATACATACATACACATGCAAACATATACACATAGATACATACATATACACATAGATACATACATCTCCTTTTTAAATATAAGGAAATTAAAGTGCAGAAAAATTAAATGACTTTTCTATGACAGTATGAACTAGGATTTGAACCTTGGTATTCTCAATTCTAAGTTCAGTGTTCTATCTACTTCAATATACTTTGTTCTTAATGTTGTGATTTTTTTATCTATGTCACTTTGATCAAGTTACTTAATTTCTTTGGGTCTCAATTTCTTCATTTATAAAATGAATAGATTAAAATAGACTATCTCTAAGGTCTATGGTTTTATAAATTGTCTATAATTTTAAAACTACTACACACTGTTGCTTTGTCCTGGGTGTCCTCCATGTTTGGGATGCTCTCCTTAATCACCTCTACCTCTTAGTTTTCTTATAGTATAAGAATATTAAAAGTTTCATTGATAGATACTGCTGTAAACAATACTTACCAACATATAGAGATATTTTAGGCTGTTTATTGTATACCAAGAGTACAATCTCATGGTCCCAAAAATTTATGGGCCTTGAATATTTTCAACAAACTTGTAAAGATTTTAGTTACAAGCCAGTATAAATGCAATTGGGATTTTATAGAGGGGAAAGAGCAAGGTAAAGATTTACATACCAAAGAACTAATAGCAAAAGGAGAAGATCTATGTCAAGCAAAATAATAAAGATCAATAAACAGTAGGTCATTTAACCGGATTTTGCAGAAAGCAGAGCAGGAATCAACCAGAAAGCAAAAAAAACCAAAACTATAATTGATGTCTCAGCTAAATTTTTCAGACCTTTGTTAAATGACATAATTAGCTGTCATAATGAAATGATTCTCACAAAGCCAATACAGGAAAAAATATATATGTTACCATACTTGGCTTTCTTCAGAATTCAAATCAAATCCCACCTTCTGAGGGAGACTGTTCCTAGTCATCTCAAATGTTAATGCATTCCCTAATTACTTTTCATCTCACTTTGATATAGCTTGTATGTACCTAGATATTTATATTATTTCTGCTCACTGTCTTCCACCCATAAGCTCTGCTTCATTATGACGTGAGCTTGAGCTCCTTTAGGAAAGTGACTTATAGACTTAATAGAAGGAACACCAGCATGAGTATTTTTTAAAAGAATGAGCTGAGATAATACTTTTCAAAGTTTCATGTATTGTGCATGCCTCCCTTCTTTAAGCTTGTTATTCTAAGATGTTAAGAAAGGAATAACAGGAAAAGTTAAATTGTTGGAATTAATACAGGATTTTGTCATTCCTGAGTAGTTGATAATAGAGTTCCTAGCAATTAGAAAATTATATGAGGGGGCAGAGCCAAGATGGCCGCATGAAGGCAGCATTTTACCGGAGCTCTCTCAAAAGGTCTGTCAGATTCCTATAAAAAAGTGAATTTGAGCAGATTTGAGAGAGTCAGAAACCGCGAGCAGTGTGCGTGGGGCAAATTTCCGAGCTGGGAGAGTCTGAAAGGCTGGAGGAACGAACCTGCAGGCTTGTAGAGTGCTCGGTGCGGAGCGGCTCCAGACCAAGGCAGAAGCGGCTGGCCGAGAAATCCACATGGGAGACGGGCTGGGAGAAAGCTGGGCGCCTGAAACCGGCAGAGATCCCCAGGACTCCCAACACAGGACGGCAGTCTGTGGGAGCGATGAGAGGCAGCGCAACGCCACCAGCCGTGAAAACACCCACTCCTGACGCTTGCAAAACCCAGGAACTCGGCTTCTTGAACTTCCGGAAGACTCAATGGCCAGATAAAAGGCTCTAATCCCTCCCCCCGACACCCAGAGAATTCCTCGGGAAAAAAAAAAAAAGAGAACTGAAACAGAGAAGAGAGTAGTGGGGCCTCACAGGACAAATACTAGAAGCAGGGGTCAACGCCAGGAGCCCAGACATAACCTTGCTCCCCCAGGGGAAGTGCCAGACATCAGCTCAAACAACAAACAGCTGAGACCATTGCTGAAAAGCAAGTGCTGGAGAGCACCCACAGGGAGTGAGACGCCAGGGAGCCAGACCCCTCCCCCACACCTCAGGTAACTGAAGGTTTTAATTCTAGACTCACAACCCCCAGAATAAGAAAGCTGGGACAGAGAGCCCAAAGATAGAAATTCATTGTAACGCCAGGAAAAGGGAAAACAACAAACATGAAGAAGAATACAAAAAAAACCGAGGACAATAGATTCTTTTTATGGAGACAGGCAGGATCAAAATATCGATATGGAGGAGGACGGCATTGACACGGTAGATACATCAGATACCTCAAAAGCTAATATGAACTGGTCTCCAGCCCAAAAAGCAGTGCTGGAAGAGCTAAAGGAGGATTTTAAAAACCAAATTAGGGAGGTAAAAGAAAACATGGAAAAAATGGAAAAGTCCCTAAAGAATAAGATTGGCGAAATGACTACGGAGATACAGAATCTAAAGAGAGAAAATGACACCCTGAGAGGTGAAATCAACCAAGTGAAAATGGAGGCTCAAAAGCAAAATGTAAACACTAACTCATTTAAAATTAGACTTGAGCAAGTGGAAGCTAATGAATCTATGAGGCATCAAGAAGTAATAAAACAAAACGTAAAGAATGAAAAAATAGAAAAAAATGTGAACTATCTGATTGGCAAAACAACTGACCTGGAAAATAGATCCAGGAGAGACAATTTGAGAGTTATTGGGCTACCGGAAATCCACGATGAAAAAAGGAGCCTTGACAGTATCTTCGAAGAAATTATCAAAGACAACTGCCCAGAGGTCCTAGAACCAGAGGGCAAAATAGTTATTGAAAGAATTCACCGATCACCCCCTGAAAGAGATCCCAAACTGAAAACCCCAAGAAATATTATAGCCAAATAATAAATCTAACCTCAAAATAAATAAGAAAAAAGTTAAGGAGGTAAACAGAATTTTAGAAAAGGCACATATGATAGACCTCTGGAGAAAACTGAATGGGGATAAAAAGGAATATACTTTCTTCTCAAAAGTACATGGCACATACTCAAAAATTGACCATGTACTAGGGCATAAAAATCTCACAATCCAGTGCAGAAAAGCAGAAGTAGTCAATGCATCCTTTTCAGATCATGATGCAATAAGAATCATTTTTAATAAAGTACCATGGAAAAATAAGCTAAAAACCAATTGGAAACTAAATAATTTAATTCTAAAGAGTGAGTGGGCCAAAGAACAAATCAGAGAAACAATTAATAATTTCATTCAAGAGAATGACAATAATGAAACAACATACCAAAACTTATGGGATGCAGCAAAAGCAGTTCTTAGGGGAAGTTTTATATCTCTAAATGCCTACATGAATAAGATAGGGAAAGAAGAGATCAATGATCTGGGCATACAGCTGAAAAAGCTAGAAAAAGAGCAAATTGAAAACCCCCAATTAAATACCAAATTAGAAATACTGAAAATCAAAGGAGAGATTAATAAAATTGAAACCAAGAAAACTATAGAATTAATAAATAAAACAAAGAGCTGGTTTTATGAAAAAACCAATAAAATTGACAAACCTTTGGCCAATTTGATTAAAAAAAAGAAAGAAGAAAATCAAATTACCAGTATCAAAAATGAAAAGGGTGAGGTCACCTCTAATGAAGAGGAAATCAAAACAATAATTAGGAATTATTTTGCCCAACTGTATGCCCATAAATTTGACAACCTTAGAGATATGGATGAATATCTACAAAAACAGAAACTGCCCGGACTAACAGAGAAGGAAGTGAAATTTCTTAATGACCCCATATCAGAAAAAGAAATTGAGCAGGCCATCAACGAACTCCCTAGGAAAAAATCTCCAGGTCCAGGTGGTTTTACATGTGAATTCTATCAAACATTTAAAGAACAACTAATTCCAATACTTTGTAGACTATTTGGGAAAATAGGTGAAGAAGGAGTCCTACCAAATTCTTTTTATGACACAAATATGGTACTAATACCCAAACCAGGTAGAGTTAAAACAGAGAAAGAAAATTATAGACCAATTTCGCTAATGAATATTGATGCAAAAATTTTAAATAAAATATTAGCAAAAAGATTGCAGCAACTCATTACGAGAATAATACACTATGACCAGGTAGGATTTATTCCAGGAATGCAAGGCTGGTTCAATGTTAGGAAAACTATTAGCATAATTGACCATATCAACAACAAAACTAGCAGAAACCATATGATCATCTCAATAGACGCAGAAAAAGCCTTTGACAAAGTACAACACCCATTCCTGTTAAAAACACTAGAAAGCATAGGAATAAGTGGAACCTTCCTCAAAATCATAAATAGCATCTACCTAAAACCATCAACAAGCATTATTTGTAATGGGGATAAACTAGATGCATTCCCAATAAGATCAGGGGTGAAACAAGGATGTCCATTATCACCCCTATTATTCAATTTGGTACTAGAAACATTAGCTGTAGCAATAAGAGAAGAAAAAGAAATTGAAGGAATTAGAATAGGAAAAGAAGAAACTAAATTATCACTTTTTGCAGATGATATGATGATTTATCTAGAGAATCCTAGAGAATCAAGTAAAAAACTACTTGAAATAATAAACAACTTTAGCAAAGTTGCAGGATATAAAATAAACCCACATAAATCCTCAGCATTCCTATACATTACTGACAAAGCCCAACAGCAAGAGATAGAAAGAGAAATTCCATTCAAAGTTACTGAAGGCACTATAAAATATTTGGGAGTCTATTTGCCAAGACAAACCCAGGGCCTATATGAACATAACTATGAAACACTTTTCACGCGAATGAAATCAGATCTAAATAAATGGAGAAATATCAGTTGCTCATGGTTAGGCCGAGCTAATATAATAAAAATGACAATTCTACCTAAATTAATCTATCTATTCAGTGCCATACCAATCGAACTACCAAAAAATTTTTTTACTGAGATGGACAAAATAATAACAAAATTCATTTGGAAAAACAAGAGGTCTAGAGTATCTAGGAGATCAATGAAAAGACATGCTAGACATGGTGGCTTAGCCACACCAGATATTAAACTGTACTACACAGCAGCAGTCATCAAAACTGCCTGGTACTGGTTAAGAAACAGGGGTGTGGATCAGTGGAATAGGATAGGTACACAAATAGGTGAAATCAACAAGTTTAGCAATCTACTCTTTGATAAACCCAAAGAGGCCAGTTTCTGGGCTAATAATTCACTATTTCACAAAACTGTTGGGAAAATTGGAAAATGGTAGGGCAAAAACTGGGCATAGACCAATATCTTACACCATATACCAAAATAAAGTCAAAATGGGTTCATGATTTAGGAGTAAAAGTTGATACTCTAAGTAATTTGGGAAAGCAAGGAATAGTTTACTTATCAGATTTGTGGAAAAGTAAAGAATTCATGACCCAACAAGAGATAGAGAGCATTACAAAATGCAAAATGGATAATTTTGATTATGTCAAATTGAAATGTTTTTGTACAAAAAAAGCCAATGCAACAAGAATTAGGAGGGAAGCAGAAAATTGGGAGAAAATCTTTGCAACTAGTATCTCTGATAAAGGCCTCATCTCTAAAATATACAGTGAGCTGAGCCAAATATATAGGAATACAAGCCATTCCCCAACTGAGAAATGGTCAAAGGATATGAACAGGCAGTTTTCAGAGGAAGAAATTAAAGCTATCTACAGGCATATGGAAAAATGCTCTGGATTGCTGCTGATTAGAGAAATGCAAATCAAAACAACTCTTAGATACCACATCTCTCCTGTCAGATTGGCTAAAATAACAAATCAGGAGAATGATAAATGCTGGAAAGGATGTGGGGAAATTGGAACATTGTTGCATTGCTGGTGGAGTTGTGAGCTGATCCAGCCATTTTGGAGGGCGGTTTGGAACTATGCCCAAAGGGCTATAGAAATGTTCATACCCTTTGACCCAGCAATACCACTTCTAGGGTTGTATCCCAAAGAAATCACGCAAGCGGGAAAAGGACCCATATGTACAAGAATATTTATAGCAGCTCTCTTTGTGGTAGCCAAGAATTGGAAATCAAAGGGATGCCCATCAATTGGGGAATGACTGAACAAACTGTGATACATGAAGGTAATGGAATACTATTATGCCATAAGAAATGGGGATGATGCAGACTTCATAACAACCTGGAAAAACCTACACGACATAATGCTGAGTGAGCGGAGCAGAGCCAGGAGAACGTTGTGCACAGCCACAGATATATGGATTCCTTGAGGACCAACCCTGACAAACTGCGCTTTTCTCAGCAACCTAAGGGGCAAGGACAACTCCAGGGGACTCACGATGGAGAATGCTATCTTCATCGAGACAAAGAACTGCGAAGTTTGAATACAGACTGAGGCACACTACATGCTCGCCTTTTCTGCTTCTCTTTTGTTTTTGTTTTTGGGGTTTTTTTGGGGGGTTCTGTTTCTTCTTTCTCATGATTCATTCCATTGGTCAAAATTCTTCTCCACGACTTGACTAGTGCATAAATTAATTCAATGTGAAGTTATACATGACAGTTATATGAGACTTCATGCCATCTTGGGGAGGGAGGGGGGAGGGAGGGGAGAAAAACTGGAACTCAAAACTATGTAGAACCATGCGTGGTAAACTAAAAATAAATAAAGAAATTTATTAAAAAAAAAGAAAATTATATGAATTTACACTTATATTGGAGGCAAGATGATTTAGAGCGAAAGGAGACTGAGAAAATAGATGAATACCTCATGTTCTAGATTTCCTTTAAAAAGCACACAATTTTTTATAGTAAGAATGTTAACTTACTTAGTGTTGATGAGATTAGAAGCTCCAACTATCTTAGCTATATTCTGAGGTGCTTAAAGCAAATCCCATCTTTAGAGTTTTATGACACCCACAATTCACACAGAGTCTTTCAATAGTTCCACATGTTCAAGGTATTCTGCAGTTTTGATCTCCCAAAACTTTACCTCATGAGCACCTATAAGTGTGTTTACCTTTAATATTTAGTCAGAAAGTACAATTAGTTGCATCATATATCTAATGAAAGGGAATAGTTTATTTTTTGTTAAGAATTTATTTGCTCTTCCCACTTCTTTGCCTCATTAAAATAACAATAACAAAAATATAAAATTAAACATTGTAACAAATACACATAGTGAAACAAAACAAATTTCTTCTTATTCTGCATCTTGAACCCATCATTCCTCTGACAGGAGATGGATAATGTGGATAACAATATTCATCATCAGTTCTTTGAAATCTTGACCTTTAAACTGATCAGAATTCTTAAGTCTTCAAATGCTTTCTGGTAATACAGGTCCTTCCTTTTTTTCATGATTAGCCTTATAATTTATCTTCTTTTCCGAAATATTAATTTAATTATTATGTTTTCTAGTTCTATAGAGCAATACATTGGTAGCTTAATTATGAAATGACATAGTAAGAAAAGTAACAAAGATCCTTCCCATAAAACTCCACCTCTCTTCAACAAATAGAAAGAGCAAGACGATGGTATCTGCAGCAACTGAGCTCTGAGTTGCCCCTCTGCTCATGTCCTCCTTAGGCACACATTTCCCTACACATATCCCTTTCAATAAGTACTTCCTATATATGTCTATTTTTGCTATAGCTACAATTTTCATGTCTTAGAAATCCAATTTTGTCTAGCATAAGACTGAGTTTAGATGTTAAACAAATACTAAAGGAAACTATACTTTTAAATGTCAAAATTATTTTCATTTTTATTTGGTTAAAATGTGAAATTGTACAAAATCTGTCATATCCATTATGGAGGTACTCTTTCTAGATTTTATGCACTCTACAATTTTTGGAGGTACTTTGCCTCTCAAAATTCATCCTTGGGTATAAAACCTTCTGGTGATGAATCCTTAGCTATTCATCTTCAGACAACTGTCATCTAGTCCAATGCTGAGCCTATACCAAAGACCTTCAGCAGGCCCTGACAGAGTTTGTGCTCTGTTTGCAGAATCCAAGGTCATGTGCACAAGTGAAAGCATCAGACTAAAACTTTATTGGGAAATAATTATACATCAATATATTCATCCATACCAAGATCACTGCTTTTTTATTTTAACTAAGTAATGTTTTGCAAAATGTAAAGTTGGTTTGAATGACCTTTTATGAGTATTTTCAAAGTTTCAATTTGAAAATGCAAACACGGATATCTTGGTGACAAGAGCACAGAAATGTGTCTTTAGTTCATGAAGATCATAAGGCTAATAATGCAAAATCAAGGGAACCTGACAAAAGGAGAGGCATGAGAAAGGAGATGGGATGAGAAAAATCACTAAAGTCAGCACATTTTTATTCTTTTTGCCCATCACAATTTTGTTTCATTATTTTAATTAGTTCAAATCAGAATTGATTAACTTGATCAATGTCAGCTACCCATTCTTTCAATACTGAGTTATTTAGAAGGAAAAAATCTACCCAACAGAACGGGATAATGACAAATACGTATATACATGTTGAGAAAGGACAGATGACATATCAAACTAGAACACTAAAAGGTAGATAGGTAAAAAAGATAACAAACAGTTATCAAGTGGTTATTTTGTACCAGGCACTGCACTAAGTTCTGGGAATACAAATAGCAGTATAAAGAAAGATAGCCCCTGCCCATAAAAGCTTACATTCTAATGGGGGAATAGCAGAGAGTGAGATAAGGGGTACCCATGTAAAGACATTGTGGAAACATCTTTATGGTCAAAAGCAAAGCCACAAGTGGAACGAAGGCTGGCTGGCTTGGGCCTCTTCCCAAAATGGAGGCCACATAAGGAGCTCACAAATGAAAGACATTATCATCATACAAGGCCCAGGATGAGAAGACAGATTCTAGGTACTGAGGAAAGTTCCAGTTCCAGGGTGAGAGGTCAACTGAGTCACATTGTTGAAAGCTCTTAGAATTGAAAGCACAATCAGGAAGGGAATGATTTCATTCACTCACAAATAGCCTATGAATTTAAGGATGAATTTACCCAATTCCAAAAATGAATTAGAAACATAAAAAATCCAGTCATCCAGATGCTTCCAAGCATCTGGATATTTGGCATAATACAGAGAGAAAGGAGCATTCTGTTTCTGGGATAATGCATACACACTTATTACTCTCCTCAAGCTCAAGATTCAGGAGGACTGGGCTTGATAAGAAGCACTAATTTCCTATTATATAAGATTGAGCCTTTTAGCTAGAAAAAGGAGATAAAGAAAAAATAAACAATTATATCCTTTATGAAAGAAATCACTGACTTTATAAAATTATATACTTTTAAGAAAGATAATGTTCACAATTGGAAACATTCTATATTTTATTTAGATTCTTATTAAAAGTCACCATGTTTAAGTAAATATATCATAGCCATGGATTTTAATTCATAGTCCATTGTCTTCCCTCTTTGTCATTGCCTCAGTCCCACCCCCTCCCCTGTGATTCCAGTAGAATTCAAAATGTAGTTTCATTTAGAGGAAATGTCTTTTCTTTCTGACCAAAAAATAAGCACAGATGTTACTATTACACATTGTATTTTGTCATAGCATAGTATAGTATTTTATCAATAGTATAGCATTTTTCCCATCATATACGTATCCTTCACTAAAAAGGGAGGAGGAAGAGAAATAGCAAATAATGCCCTGCTTAAAGTCACAGGGTACCTTTAGATAGCACCTCTAAAAATGCACAAGAGTGATGCCTCATTATTTGAAGAATAAAATGCATCCCAGTATGGTTAGAATTTAAAATACATGAAGAACATATGGGGTGGCATATGCCAAGTGCTCCAGACACCCTGAACTAACACTATCATGGGACCAGCCTGTTTGCAGGAAATATTACACATTCCTATTTGCCAACCAGAAAGACAAAACAGAAGCATCCAAGCATTAAAATATATGTGTATACATGTATATATATATATATATATATATATATGTGTGTGTGTGTGTGTGTGTGTGTTTGTGTGTGTACATGTGTAAGCATGTCTATGTATATCTTTTAGTTATGAAAAAAATAATTAGTAGTTTCCAGTTTGCAAGAGGATTTCCAAAGTAATTCTTACCTGATCTAATTTGGATTAAACATGATAATTCACAATACAACTACCTCTTGGTGACCCTAAATTTGGAGATGTACAGTTAAGTACATTTCTCAAATCAGAGGTTATTAATCAAGACTCTTTCTCTCAACAAATCAGTATTAATTTTGTGCTTTTGAATTTAAGACACTAATAGCACTAACACAGATGAGTCAAGTATGCAGGAAAAATCTCTTTCAATTCATCCAATCACTGTCTGTATTGTCCCTGTTATTAAAGTTCTGGCTGCATTAGTAGAACAATTCTGTTTAAAAAAAGATTTAGGCAAAAGAGCCATTAATAACAATGGTAGTCAGTTTGTAAGGATCACATTAAAAATGCTTATTCTGGATAATTTGACCCCATGCAGTAAATCAGTTTCCTTGTTCTCATTTAGAAGCTGAGAAAACCAAGCCTCAGAAAGGTTAAATAGTGAGCACTGACATTATACCAGTTGGTATCCAAATCAGACATATAAATACAGTCATTACCTATTTGATTTACTTTCTATACCCAAACAAAAGGGACCAGCAAGGAATGGAAAACACAATGATGAGGAAATTGATGACTTGTATTTGTGAGAGTTAGTTGGGTTTCATTTGTTTTGTTCTCCTTCTGGACATTAACACTTGCTTTGGTGAATTGTATTTGGTAGGGTGAAGTTAAGGGAAGGATTTATGGATATGTGTGTTGAGAAGTGACCTGAAAGAAAAATTACAGGTAATTTAGCTGACAGAGAGAAGGCAATCTCAGGCATAGAGAGAGTGACTGCTAAGTAAAACTGAAGATACAAAGTGAATAGGGAAAACAAATGTTACAAGAAATTACATATAGGCATGAAAAACTATAAGAAGAATGAGCAGAGGAATTGGCAGGACCCTCAATTGAAGGAGATGGAGAAGGTATGAGGCATAGAAAGAAAGGGATTGAACTTAAAATGGTGGAAGATAAATATAGTTTGTTGTTGTTACACGGTATGAAGAAATGACCTAGGATGACTTTGGTTACTGAAACAAAGGAGAGGCTTAATTTGGAACTTGACAGTCCAGATGAGAGCTCCAGTAAAAAGAAGTTTAATCTTAGAGTCTGGATTGTTATTGTGAAGAATAAGAGGGAATGGACAATTAGGGCATTGAATGATGTTTATTTATTTTATTTTATTTTGTCAAGGGAAGGGACAAATGTAATAAACTTGGGCAAAGAGTTGGATGGACACAAAAAATCTGGGATTTTGTTGTTCTTCTCAGTTTTGGAAGAAAGAAAACTACCATGAGATAAGTCTTTGCTTGAGAGGTCAAAAGTTTTTGTGGGATCTTTTTTTGTTTATTTGCTGTTTTTTTTTTATGTAAGGAGTTTTGGTCAGGAATTTTGAAACTCTCAGGAAATATGAAGAGAGAAGGGAGAGGTGGTTGTCATTCCATGGCAGCAAGACCACAATGGAAGACAGAGTCTATTACATCTCTGGTTCCAAAAGATGGACTCTAAATGGAGTGTCACTTCTTTATTTATTAATGTATTCATTTTGAATTGCTGTTATCCCTTATCAGAGGTTGTTACACAACTATCTGTGGAAACTTGGGTAAAAATAATTATATAGTTTGGGTGGAGTTAATTCTCTGCAAGAAGGGATATAGGCCAGAGAAAAGGAACTAAAAAAGATTAAGGCCTGTTTCCCAGTGTATTTATATGGAGATTCAGGATTCCTCAATCACACAAGACTCCTGTAAACCTGTAAATTCCCCCTCTTTTTCATTATTTGAATGCCTTGTAACTTTCTGTGCAGTGTTTAATAAAAAAAAAAAGATCTTTATACAAAACAAACAACATTAAAAAAATCTATAAAGTAGAATTATGTATTGGTTCCATACAACTCAGCAAGGGAAAAAGAGAAAGGCTGTGATCTTCCACTCCTAGGTAAAAGCAATACTCAGAGCCAATAGGATATGTTAGGGGCATTGTAAAGACAGTAGCAGGTACCAATAGGTTAAGTATTAGTTTATTAGTAGAAGATAGAGTGAGGTAATGATATACTAAAGGCACAGTAGGCTACATGTATCACAAGTGAAAAAAGAAAATAGAATTGCAATGTTAGACAGTTTCAAGTGGGGAACACTAGAATAGAGATTCTAACTCAAGAGATGGAATTACTAGCATCATAGAGAAACAAATCACTCTTTGTGATTTGGGAAGGAGAGCTCTGTTGGAAATAGCTTTGATTTTGGTGAAATGTTATATTATGTCTCCATCAGCGTTGCTTCTCCAGGAAAAAAATAATACCATGATCTGCACATAGTAGACTTCTTAAAAAATGGACATTATGTTAGGCTTAATCAATGAATGTTATGTTACGCCAAATGAATGAATTAACAAAAGAATATCAAGTGGCCACCTAGTTCATGACGAGCCTTACTATATTTAGCTACACTGTTATTTCCATGATAGGCACAGTAGGCTGATAGGATTTGATGTCAGGATTTGATCAGTAGGGAAACTTTGGCCCAGAAAGAAATGACTAGCCCATAATTTCATAGGTGGTAAAGAGTCATGCCATGATTCAAACCTAAGTACTCCTGCTTTAGATTTGGCATTTTCCCCATGGCTAATGCTTTCCAATGCTGTCTTATTCACTGTGACTATATTCAAACTCTTTCAGACTTGGTATAAAAACTTGTAGGACTGTTTTTATACCTCTACAATAACTTTCCTGCTATAATCATAGTTCAGTGTAGGTGAACGATATGTTAGGCCAAGAATTGAACAGGAGAAAGAAAACTGGTGTTATCATATTTGGAAAATTACAAAGCACTTTCAATGGTTCCAAAATATTTGAATAATAAAAAATAAAAGTAGTGACAATATTCCAATTATCTTGCAGTAATAATTATTTCAAACAATGAAATCATGGATCAATATAGTTTAAAGATAAAAATTATGGATGACTGGAAAAGTAATTAAGACATCTAAGATAAACGGAAGTAGACTGTAGCTTATTTAATTTCATTCATTTTGAATTAAGAAACAAGTCAAGTCAAAAAGTAATTATTAAGCTCTAACAACTTGCTAAGCACTGGTCTAAGAGTTACAAGCAGAAAGCAGAGAGAAAGCCATACTTTGTCCTCAAGGAGCTTAAATTCTGCTGCTGGAAGATAACACATAAAAGTGACCTGAAAAGAGGGGAGGTTGGCTAAAAGACATTCAGCACCTTAAGCCCTACACCTGTCTGGGGAGGGGAAGTGGCAATGATGGCGAGGGAGAAGGAAATCAGAGGGAGAGGCTGATACTTTAAGCTAAATAATAAGCATAAGCGTGGATCACCTCATCTTCTGGGACTAGAAGTTAGTATAATTCACCACTTAGCTGAACTAGTACTGATAAAAACCTGAAACCTCAACTCCCTGGAGGATCTCTCAGGCTTTCTGTGTCTATATTAGGTCTGTGATTATAGTATAGAACTGATAGTTAAGCAGATGTTCCAATTAATCATAAACAGTAAAGAAAGGTTAAAAAAAAGTCTATAACATCAAGGAAATAGGGAGAAGAGGCAAAGAAACAAGATTTTGTCAGATTCATAGTAATGGCAGAGACTTCTGTAGCACAACACAGAATGTTTCATGAACCATGTTAGGAAAATTGGGACACTAATGCACTGCTGGAATTGTGAACTGATCCAACCATTCTAGAGAACAATTTGAAACTATGGCCGAAGGATGACCAAATTGTGCATGCCCTTCAACTATGCAATATCGCTGCTAAGTCTGTATCCCAAAGAGATTTTTTTAAAGCGGGCCCGGGGGGAGAGGGAGCAGACTTACTTGCACAAGACTATTTGTGGCAGTTCTTTTTATGGTGGCAGAGAATTGAATATTAAAGGATGCCTATCACTTGGGGAATGGCCAAACAAATTGTGGTATATAAATGTAATGGAATACTACTGTGACATAAGAAATGATAAGCAGGAAGAAATCAGAAAAAACCTTATATGAACTAATGCGAAGAGAGCAGAACTAGGAGAATATTGTACACAGTAACAGCAACATCGTACAATGATCAACTATAAATGACTTAGCTGTTCTCTACAATACACTGATCCAAGACAATTCCAAAGGACTCAGAGAAAGGACTGATGGATCAAAGCATACTATTTTTACTTTCTTTTTTAATTTTTGTTTTGCTTTGTTTCTACTTCTATAACATGACTAATATAGAAATATGTTTTATATTATTGTACTTATATAACCTACATCAAATTGCCTACTGTGTTATGGAGAGGGGAGATAAGGGAGAGAGGGAAAAAATTGAACTGAATTTTTTTTTGATGAATGTTAAAATTTGTCTTTATATTCAATTAGAAAAAAGTAAAATACTATTTTTTTTTGAAGTAAAGTGCATAAAATACCCAAGAGAAGGAGAAAAAAAATAGTACAAGTGGACAAAACAAACCAAAACCTATATAATAAGAGGAAGGAAGTTTTCTTCACCATCGGGACTGGGGAAGTCAACACTGAATTGCCCGACAAACACTTCTTGATCTAGGAACAAGAATTGGCACTGAAACTTTTGGAAGAAGCGCCAACAGAGATGATGTCAGAGGCCTAAGTAGGCAGATTTTGATTACTTAGTGAAAGGGGTCTGCAGTCCACTGCGGAGTGTTGAATTTGTGATTAGGTAACTGCTGTTAGAACCCTGCCTTTACTACTTTGCTGTCTGGGTAAGCCAGGGCAAACAGTTTACATCTTGGATATTTAGTGTCTCTATCCATTACAGAAAAAAATGTCCCATTACATTGTTTGTAAAATTTATTATTATTCTATTTAAATCTAACTTTATGTAACTAGAAATTGTTGGCTCCCAGAATGTCTTCCTGACCTCAGTAACTCTGGAAATTGCTACAAGGAATTTGGGGTTCCCTCAGGTCCTGGACTCATCCAAAATATTTATGCTAAAAGTTATGTTACCAGGTCTTTTTAGGGTCTACCCAAGCCTGTTTTGGCTTCCTCTAAAATTTTATTGAATGTTTACATTTATTGGTATCTATCTCAATCTAACTTGTTTGCACATTGCCCTCAGTGTTCCTATGATTCTTATGCAGGAACCCTTGTCTAAATCCTATATAAGCACACCTTCCAGACCCTGGGAACTGTTTCACATTTTGGGGTTTGTTCTTGTAAGTAACCCAGTAAAATGAGAGGGTCGGAAAAACTTTATGACACTTTCCAAATCTAAATGTGATTCAAGACTGTTAAGATGAATGAAATAAATAAGTGCAGCCATAATTTACAATTTAAATCTTTATAATACCAAGGCAATCAATAAAGTTCATCAAGTCAATGAAAATGACAATTACCTAATAGGTTGATAATATTGTGATATTTTATATTTAACTTCATTTTTTGTTTTCTTAGCTTTGTGTTTCTGTTTCATTTTATACCCATGATGGCTTTTTTGGATCACTATTGTATTTTGTTATATGTTGTACCTTATTCATCACATTGATTTTAAAAGATGACATTCTTTGGAACTTTCTTCAGTTATTATTATTATTTTTATATATATATCAAAATCTTTTGAGGAAGTAAATGAAACTTGAGAAAGTAATGTTATGCTTGGAAAACAAAGTTAAGTCATTTGATATTCCAAAGGTCTAGGAATTCTTTGTCTGCTTAATTCAGATATACACTACTCTATAAATATTTCACTCTGTGTGTGTGTGTGTGTGTGTGTGTGTGTGTGTGTGTGTATGTGTTTAGGGTATCAGTTTGAAAAAAAAATATCATCTTCCCTACTGAGTAGCTTATAGATTCAAAGGATACATTCATTTTCTTGTCAGAACTAAAATATTTCAGTAGAGCTACCTATTTATCCCTTCTTTTGACTTTGAAGTGTTTATTGTTCTTAATTCCTTTCTTAAATGATTAACGTTTTGGAATAGATGTCATCTTATGGATGCCACTATTTATTCCAGTAGCAGTGAGAGGTAGAGAGGTAGAAGTTGGTCGGTTTCTTCCACATCAAGCCAACCTGGCCACATCTGCAAAGAATACAAGAGCTATGATAAGATAAGGGTGCAAATTTGGGGTATTTCCCAAATCATCTTGATAAATTTATATAATCAAAGACCTTTTTATGCCTTTGAAATTCCCCTCAGAGCAAAGTTTCTCAAACTTAGTGACACCTCCAACTTTTAACAAAAATTCACATACTTTAATAAAAAAACTGCAAGTTATTTTTCGGTTATGTAAAGTAATAATTTGCAACAAATTTTAAAATACTGCTGAAACTATCCTTGGAAATGCAATAAAAATTAATTTAGCATATATTTCCACTCCTACAAGCTAATTCTTACATAATTGCAACCCAAATTGCCCATCACCACTAATAGCAAACTTGCTGAGGTCCTCAGAGATGAGTTGGATGATGTCTGTGAAACAGCACTTGGACCATAGAGATCTGAGTTCGTAACTGCACCTGGTTGCTATATTTTAGTCTGTCAATATTTAATCTTCCCTTTCAATCCTATCACCATCACCCCCAAAATATACCTACAGTCACACATACTCTCAGACACACACACACATATCTCCATAGTATGAACTCTGGTGAATTTCCAAGGGTCAACAGCATCACTCCTGCTGGTTTCTCAGTAGAATCAACAACGATAACAATAAAAAATCAACTCTTTTTCTAGTACCAATAATGTTGCAATTAATAACAGCTAAAAAATGCAAGCATTTCCAAAAAAATCATTCCAAACAATAGTAGAGGCACCAGATGCTGTTTGTAAAATTACCCAATACTCGTTCATATGTCACCTTCCAACCTGAAACCACTGCCTTGAATTTTGGCATAGCTGATCATTGGTTATTTAGAACCTACTATCTAAAGATAGATTTTTTAAATGGAAAAGGGGGTGGTGGTGTTCCTTTTTAGAAAGACACTCTGGGTAATGTGTTTCTATAGGATTAAAAATGATCAGTTCAAGTATGCTTTTAGCTCTAACCACAAACAATGTCCTGGACTAATCCTTGGAGATACATATCCTCTTTAGGTTAAAGGACCTTATTAATAAACTCAGTGCTAAGTTACAAAATATAAGGCTTAAGCAAGATAAAAAGTTGTAGTTCATTAAGACTTCAAGTTATCACTCATGCTGCTTTGAGATAAGAGTCATGTGGTGCCATGGGATAAGGAGAATACTTCAGAGTTTTGAACATCAAAAAGAGTTCTTCCATCAAAGTTGAAAGGACATTTTTTTTTACATTTTTATTTCCCTGCAATTCTTTCTCAGATCCCATCTACTTCAATCTCTCAGCCTTTCTTTTGGAGTCCAAAGAATTTGCCAAATGCTGTGACATTGTAATTCACAAAATTATTTCCTTAAAAGCAAAATACTTCAGTGGAGATCCTCATTTATCACCCTGGTCCAACAGCTTAACAGTATGAAGCATATTAGATAAAAGCAAGTCCTCCACAATTATTTGTCAAGAGCTTGAAGGGCATCATTTGCTGCTATTTATTAGCTGGGAACACATTCTAGAAACAGAATATAATAGTCATCTTTGGGGAGGGGAAGAGTTAACTTAGAAGATTGATAAACTAAAACAAAGAACTGGAATCCAAGGATTATATTGTTTCTCAATACCACATCATAATTGAATATCGTGGAATCAGAGAACCTGGGCTTAAATATTTACGCTGATGCTTTCTAGCTGTGTGGCCTTGGGTAAGTCACTCAACTTCTCTGTGTTTTTTTTCACCAGCTTTAAAATGACAGGTTGAATTAGACCAAGGGTTCCTAACTTTTTTGGGGGGTGTCATGGACTATTTTAGTGAAAACTATGTGAATAATGTTTTTAAATGCATAAAGTAAAATACAAAGATTATGAAGGAAACAAATTATCTTGAAATTCAGTTATAAAAATATAAAAATAAAATTAAGTTCATGGAAATTAGGATAACAATAATATTAATAATGTTAATAGTAACAGCAATAGCTAGCATTTATGTAGACAAAACTGTAATTTCTTATTAAGCTGGAAATGCTCCAAATTTAGATCTGGTTACCATACTATGTATTTTTGAGGACCAATCTAATAAAGAAGAGAGAGGGTGATCACCTAGGCTTGCAACACCAGTAATTCTTGACTTCGTACTCTCCCTTACATTCATATCTAATCAGATACCAAATCTTAATAATTATACATCCATAGTATCTTTTGCATGTAGTTTCTTGCCATACACATGGCAAGTGTATGTGCTGTGCGAGTTTTGGTTCTTATCCCCTTTTACAAGTTCTATTTCCATAGCCTCCTTACTGATATCACTGCCTCCAGTCTCTCCTTTCTAATCTTTTCACCCAGCTGCCTAATTGGCAGTCCTTAAATACAAATCTGCCTATGCCATTTGTTCCCCGGATGAAAAATCTCTGATGGTTCTGTCTTCTTTCTAGGATACAATACAAACTACTATTACTTTTAAAGCCCTTCACAACCTGTCTTCAGTTTACCTTTCTGGGATTACTCTCTCTCCTTCAAGAACTTTGTGTTCCATACAACTTGTATTACCTGATGGCCCCTTTATACAATATTTCATCTATTAAGCACAGTCTGTCCCCACTGCCCCATGTATAGAATTCACTTCCTCCTTACCTCTGCCTACTAGAATCCCTAGCTGCCTTCAAAGTTTAAATCATATTTCATACAGAATGCCTACAGTAATTCCCATTGCTCCATAGTTAATATTGTCCTCAAACTGTAGATTACTTTGAATATGTTTTATACAATGCAATAAGCATATTTTATATTTCTCCCAATAGAATTAAAGCGCTTTGAGGACAGGAACTGTTTCCCATTTGTCTTTGCATCACAGTTTTTGTCAGTGCCTGGTATCTAACAAGAACTTAAGTATTTATTGAATGAAAAAATGTCCATGAAATTATACAGGGTCGTGATCCCATACAGGGTCATAACCCACAGTTTAAGAAGTGCTGAAGGGCTCACCATTGGAAAAAGTTTAATAGATGATGAATTGTTTTGACCCTAGAAACCAATGAAGGGCTTGAAATCTCCATTGGTAGAGGAAGTATACAAATTAACTGAAGTATTCAAAGTATACAAAATTAACTAAATCACAGATTTTTCAAAGTAATAATTCATGTTTATATAGAGCTTTGCTATTTGAAAAGGACTTTGGTAATCATGCAAGGTGCTACTTAAAGCAAAACTATTTCTCCCTATCTTAAAAATAAACTACAGTACAGAAAGATCAAGTGATTTTCCTAAGCTCTCCCAGCCAATTAATACTGGAGCTGGGATAGAAACTCAAGTTTTCTAATGCGAAGGCCAGTGTGCTGCCACATTATGCCACACTGATTTCGAGAGCCAAATAAAAATCCTCCTGATGGGGGATGGGATTCACACTGGACCCCTAAAAAGAAAAAACAAAGGCCCTGAACCGACATCTCCAGCATTTACCTGAGGCACTCAGCCCTCCCTAGTCAATAATTCTTTTAACTGCCCTTCCATTGTGGTCCTCATTGTCTGTAATTGGCCCACCCCAGATTACTTGCCGCACCTAGATCCCATCCAGATCTCCCTACGGTCTTTCAGTATAAAAGTACTAATTTTATCCTCATTAAGTGGGCAGACACACTAGGAGTCTGGCCTGTTTCTAATCACACAATAAATTTTGTGTTTGACTGAAAGAAGTCTTGAGGAGTCGAATTCCTTTGAGACAGACCCACACCCTGTACCCTTGCATTTTGGTGTTCCCAGCACCCCTATACCACAACACTCATATGGTTGATCTTTTGGGAGAGGTGGTATAATTTAGTGCAAAAGAGAAGAAATCTACCCTCTATCCCTAATGGAATTATTCTTTCCACCCATGACATCAATGCTTCTTATATAATTTAAAAACATAGAATTCATAAATTTCTGCTGCTTTTTACCTTTCAAGACCCCTCAAATACCATCACTCTCTGGAAATAGTCTTTGATTATTCAAATTTCAAATATTTCATTTTTCTTTGGACTCATACAATACAGCTTAGCTATGATTTATGTATTATAATATTTTCTGATTTTTTGTTCATGTTCTTCCTTGATCAAATTACTACTAATATCCATCGGGTAAGGTACTTTGTAAGGCTCTGTTGAAAGGTACTTTTAAAGGGTCCCTTAAGTGTTTTAGCTGTGGACAGTGCAAAAGAGGTCCAACTCCCATTCAAAGTCCTGAAACACATTGTATGTTCAATAAGTATTGCTTAATTCAAGTACCCTCTCTTGTAGTACACTGGAAAGAGCATGGCATTTAAAGGGCCTGAGTTCATCTGACACTAGCAAGCTTTGACGCTACTACATTTGTGACCTTGGGAAATTTAATCTCTCTGGACCTCAGTTTCTTCATCTGTAAAATGAAGATGTGGGACTACATGGTTTCTGACGTTTTTTCTAGTTGTAGATATATGATTTCTAAAAGTATTTTTTTAAGTTAAGTGATTGGTTTAAAGATAAGTTAAAAGAATTATTACTAATGAATATCTCTACCTGTTCCTATTGTCTTTTTTAGATGGGGTACTTAGATTCAGGACAGTGAAGACATACCCTGTTTTAAGATGTCAGTCTGTCCTTTGTCTTTCAGCACTGGGAAGAGTTGGTTCCACTAAAAACTATGGAACAAAAGCCTATTTTTATGTACTTGGATAAATTAATTGAAAAAACCAAAAACCTATATTCAACATGTATTTCCAAATATAGGCAAAAAAAGGACTACTCCGCCTATGCTAGATAACATGATCCAAGGCATTCAATCAGCTAAAATCTAAACTTTATCAGTGAAATGTCACAAGGATGATCAATGTTTCATAATAGGGACAGTTCAAGCATTTTTTTTTCCTTAAGTGAAAAAATGCCAGTAGCAGAGTATTAAAAGAAAAAAAATAGTTCTAAAATTAAGGGAAATACACCTAGACATTAATTTGGGGTCATATTTAATAGGTCCCAATGAGCTTTGAATATTGTGTGGGGTGGGGCTTTTTCTTAGCTTGTTTCCATTTATCTTTCTTATTTCTTATTTTCTCATAAATGAATGGTAATCTCAGGGGACTACAGGAGCCTGAAGTGACTTGAGAAATGAAAAACAAACTTGCAGTGTAAAATGAAAAGTGTAGAGAGCCAAGAGGAACTATGGATAAAGGAAGAAAATGTGTATAGGCCTTGAAGGTAATAAAATTACCCCTTTGGGGAGAGAAAAATACAGGAAGCAGCATTGTGGGAATAAATGTAATCTATTGCCCCACATCACTATGTCCAGGGAGAACATAGCTATGGTGATGGAGGACTAGTGTGTTACGGAAGAAAGATTCCTGAATTTGGAGACAGAGAATGAGGCTAAAAATCCTGCTTCTGTCTTTAATTGACTATGAGACTTGTGTGAAAGTAAACATCACCTCACTGGGCCTCAGTTTACACATTTGTAAGTTGAAGAAACTGGAAAACTAACATAATCTCACTGAACCTTAGATTTCTCATCTGTTAAATGCCTTGGCTGATAGTTCTCTTGTAAATCCATGGTGCTATGGTGGAGAGGGTTGTCCATCATAGTGGAGAGGGGATTTTGCCTAACTTATTGAGTGGATCATTTGTGAACATTCATAAGAAAATAATGATAATAGATAACAAACACACACACACATATATATATATGCATATATATATATATATATATATATATATATATATATATAAAATTTAAGGTTTTCAAAGTTATTTACATTTTATTATCTTTGCTCTTCACAAAAACAATATGAAATAGATATTAATATCATTTCCATTTTATAGATTTGGAAACTGACAGTGAGAGAAGTTGAGAAATGTTTCCCAGGGTCAGAGAAGTACTAAGTATCTGAAGGCAAGATTAAAAGTCCAGTCTTGTTTACATTAGGTGCACTACTTCACCAGAGTGAGACAGGAGTTTTGAATGTAGGTGATTATGAGGTGATGGCTGCAGACCTTACTAACCACAAACTGATGGAAGCTGACCTAGTACTTGCTCCAAGACCCAGAAACTGCTGGAGGCTGACCAGCCAAAGACTATTTTGTGAATACCCAAGTCTCTCCTCTGGAGATTACCAAGCTTTCTCTAGGGACTTTCTGTTGTTACGCAGAACAATTTACCTACCAAAACAGTGTCAGTGATCCAACAGCCTACTACCTGAAGCTGGGCCCATCCAAGAATCGTATACCATTCTCTCTTCCCTAACATTCAATACGAAACCCAAAGCCAATCTGGTCCTTGGGCATGCCAGCATTTCTGTTGTGTGGCACCCTGAGCTATACCTCCCCTGCCTCTGAGTGAAGATCATAATTTTTGCTATGTCGACTGCCTTCTTTTTAATTCAGGTTGACAAGATAGACTCAATTGAGTTCATGGCAATGGCTTTCTCACATAATCAATCCTATATTCTCATATTCCTTCTGGTGGACTGAACTCACTTTTAGTAGAGTGAGGGTACCTATTTGTAATGGTAAGAAGGGTGGGAATTTTTTTTTCTTCTTTAGAATGCTGAGATAATCAAGTACCTTTGATGATGCTTTCAGATGCAAGCAAAGTGAACATTTTGTTGTCTTTGTTTTGGAAGTGCTTCTCTGCACTAAGGAATCTTTGATTGAATTGGGAATCTTTGATGACCTGTTTATCTCTAGTGAAGGCCTAGTTTAGATGAGCTTGAGTTGCAAGATTGTGAGGCCCCTTGAACCTAAGACTTGTAGGTTGGCGGTTTGCCTTTGCGGGCTACACTCATTGAAAGAGTGTCGGTGAGGATACTCTGTGTAAGCTGTTGAAGCAGCTCCCTGGTTTGAAAATCCAAGCGTTGGTGCTTCTCTGGTAACTATGTATTGTGATTTGGTTAAACTGAAATGTTGATCTGTTTATATTGTCTCTGTTTGTTAATTCTATTTGTATTTGCTTTGAAGTTTAGGGTGCTGACTTTTCCCCCTGAACTAAGTGCATGGTATTTGTATGTTTAATTAAAGTAAGATTGTTATCCCCTTAAAGTTGCTTTCCTTAGAAAAGCAGATCAAAGAATCTGTGCTGGCAGCTCTTCTGTGTGTTGCCATTGTTGGCCTTTCACCCCCACAGCGCTGCTAGCAACATTGTTGTTACACTATTTTGCTCTATGGTTAAGAAATTTCTCTAATTGAGAATCTGGATTCTAGTAAAGCATTCTACTTCAGTAAAATCCATGAAGTGTGACTCAGCAATATGAGAACAGGAAATTCACTGGGGCAAGTTATTTGGAAAGGGGCAGGTGTAATTATTCATTGGTTGAAGAGTCATCATAGTCATATCAGCTCTGCCAATGGTTTGGGAGGCTTCATATGGGAATCCACTAGGACTAGTTCATTTGGAAAAGAAAATTCTGGCTAATCAGGGCTGGGAACCTAAGAAGGATCTTGAATTTTAAGTTTGTGGTCAAAGCTCCTTGAGAAAAGGAAATTCAGATAGATGCCAGCCTGGGGCAATAGCCTACAGGATTCACCTACTCTAGCAATAAGTGGGGCAGACCAGTAGCTAACTACAGGTGGTGAGCAAATATGCTCAGGGCCAAATCAGCCAGGAGCAGAGCATAGATAAAAGGCTTTGGGAAGGGGAGAACACTAGCTTCCTGAGCTTGAGCTTTAAAATTTAAAAGAGGGCAAAGTCAGTGATTACATGCTTCTTGCTGTCAGTGGCACAGCTTCTAGTCACTGCCAGGAAAGACACCCAGGTGTGAAAGACACTCAGACCCACAGCAGTTTCTAATCACCCTGGCAAGTGCCATGACTAAGGCCATGCCCTCCTATCAGCTATAGTCAGCAGAGTCAGATACATACATCTTGACCAGTCCATGAAGTCAAGGGCAAAAGGATCAGGGGAAACTGGGAAGCAGTCTTGCAAACAGTTTAAGACATTTATGTCTCATCTCTAATTCTCCTCCAGGGAAGTAATTATCCTGAGGTTTTATCAATTACTGTTAGGGATTTAGTTGAATTGTATGAATGGTTAATTCGATCAGTCTTTGCCTTCCTTCCCAGTTTCTTCTGCTTTACCTTTTTTCCATGGTCAAAAAGAGTTTTCTGAGATTTTGTGGGCTTTTATAGATTTCTCTCTGAGTCAGAGTTTCAGTGACCCTTTATTTAAATCTCTGAGGAACAGAAACTCACATACAGAATGGAGTGTGGTGGTCTGTTTCTCTCCATGGATAGCCAGATTTAAAGGGATGGTATGTACTAATGAAAAGTTACCAGAGTCTAGCCTAAACAATCTGTTGTTGGAAAGCTCTATCTATCTAGGGAAAATGTCTCTGGAAGAACCATATGACTTGAAGCATTTTGGGTGTCATCTTAAAAGTTTGAGAAAGGTTTTGTTGTTTTTATTAATTTTTCATTTTTTTTCTCTTCTAAGCAGTCAGTGGATCAAGATTGAATTTCTCCAAACTTTTGGCCATAGAATCTGGATTTATTTGGGAGCTAACAACAGGTGACATTTTCATAGAGCTTTAAGGCTCAGATATATTTTGCATACATTTTTTCCCTTCATTCTCACGGCCATCTTACAGCCATTCAACAAAACCTATGTTGAACCTGAAGGTGAGACTTCCCTAACTTCATCAAGGGTCAGAGATCGCGTTTGAAACAATGTCTCTCCTGCTATCTGCCCTATTTTTTTTTAAAAAGGGGGGATGTGTGGCCTAGAAAATAGGACTCTCACGTATGTACTTAAGGAAACAAATTCTGGGAATGCTAAACAAAAGAAATTGCCAAAATGAATTGACTGGCAAAAACAACAGGGTGTGAATGAACATCATGCTGACAGCATTGACTCTGTTTACTCCAATAAGATGAAGAAGAAAGTAAATTAGCCAGGCAAGTTAAGAGCTCAGAAAGAGCAAAGCTTTATTTTCCATTATTTTGTACATAGATGAAGTATTAATTATTAAAAGATTTGTAGCATGAAATGTCTCATTGAATTGTTATGATAACTTTCTTTAATGTCTTCTGCTTTGTGGTATCAATTTGAATTTTAATGAAAACAGTCAACACAACAAAATGAAGGTCTAATCGGGGCGAGGGAGTTACAGCTTAGGGTGCCACCACCCATCGAGTGCTGGGGTACCTAAAGAGCAGACTGGGAATAGGATTTATATAGCTTACTAAGGCAGAAAGAATGACTAGGCTGTAGGTGGGAGGAGTTAGGCATCTCACAGTTTTACTAGGTAAGTGGTTTTATATGACAAGCTAAAGTCTATAAAGAAAGCCTGCGAATCTAGGGAGGGGAGAGTTTGGAAGATCTACAAAATTATGGAAAGCTGGAATTAACTAAATCCGATCAGCCCCAGGCAATTCATTGGCCTGGGAATGGAGACCAGGTCAGCTTCAGTCAGTTCTTAGTAAGTTGAGTCCTCAGTAATGAACTCTTTGAGGGGGAGGACACAAACGTATTGTTTCCAAAGGTGAGGGCTTGGGAAAACTGAGAGGTAAAGCCCTTAAATGAGAAGTGGTGACCATAGGAAGTTTTTGTTGGGAGAGGTTGGGGTATCACTAGATTCAGCCCTAGGGTGGCTGGTAGAAAGAGGGTAGTTCTAGGGTAACAGACTACTAATAAAACATTCTAAAAACAGGTGAGAGAGCAAAAGAGAGACAGACAGACAGACAGATGTGTCAACCTCTGAGAGTTTGGTCTAAGAAAGACAAATTGATTAGGTTGTGTCCATCCATGTTTTTATTCTCTCAAAGTGGGAAGTCATGCATTGCATGGGAGCTAACACTTTGGAACTGAAAACTTCCTTTGGGGTTGGGGTGCATGATTTATATTCCTACTATTCCTCCTAGTGCATCAATAATTTTTGTGACTATGACTGTTCTCTTGGTTATGTACAGAAAAGAAGATAACAAAGGCAGGGTCAAAATATGAGAGAAAGAAAGATGAACTCAGTCTCTTCTAGATCTATATTCTATGATCTTTCATTCTATATTTATTATTTGTGACAAAATAGTTAATATAATTAAAGAAAATTAATACCGATTGCAATATGGACTGCCACAACCTCTTTGTCATCCTGACAATGCCAAAATTCCAGTAATGTTCTTATTTTCCTACCCTTAAGATAGTAAGATGAAGTTGAGCTGAGCATCACCCTAAGATGCCTCCCTGGAATCTTCAAGTCCCCACCTCAGAATCTTTCCTGGTAAACAAGATCAGCTCAAGTCAGGTTGCCCTCTTGGCATTTTAACCTCCTTCAATTGGGATTCATGGCATAAAAAACAAAACAGTCAGAATGAAGTGTCTTTCCTTGCCTGGATAGCCAAGAGCCACTGGGGTCTCATGATCATGTCTTTATTATCTCATAATGCCTCCTCTCCCTCACCTCCTAAAAATACAAAGATTTTTTTATTTGCCTCTTTGGTTGGGAAATCCACTGGACATCCACCAAGGTGGCAGGCCTGCCACCATGTTGTCTAAATGAAATACACTTTACTCCTCCACTCATGGCTTTGATTTATTTCAGGACCTAACATTTCTTTTGATCTGCCCTTCTAGATGTTTGGGTATTGGAGAAGTTAATTGCTAAATAGAAGTTTTGTGAGCAGGTAAAAAATTAAGAGAGAAGGGAAAGAACTTTTTATGGCATTATCGAAGTGTTTCTTTTTTTTTAAAGTTGAGTATCTTTTTTTCTTTTTTTTATTAATTTATTTGAAACAAATACTAAAACTGAAATACACATTACGAAAAGAAAAAGAAACATTATAAACTTAAATACAAAATAAGAAAAGAAAAAAAAAGCATCACCATGTGCACAGTAGAGCATGAGAGGATCCAAAATATACAGTGAGAAATTTCCATTTCAAGAAAGTCCATATTATAAATACTATACTTTGTTTTAAGAGCTGTACATCTTTTACTTCCTTGTAAGATTTCTTTTTTACTCTACTGTGCGCTTATACACAAAGATATATACATATGTATGTATGTATATATATATATATATATATATACACATATATACACATATATACACACACACATGCCCAAGTCTACTTAGATATCTATAATCATACTCATATACATATATACATATATATATATATATATGCATTCATATACATCTATGTAAGACCATATTATATTAATTTGTCCACTGTTTCTCTGTGGGTGGATAACGACTTCCTTCATAGGTCCAAGTCTTTCCATATTTTTCTAAGTCTACCGCTCATTGTTTCCTAGACCACAGCAATATTCCAACTTATACTATCTAATTATTTTGGTCTAAAACAATATTGATTAATATGGCTGACATATCGTGTAGTTTCCCTATTTTTCTCTTTCGATTAAATCTATTTGAGTTTTAACTTTGTATGAGATCATGATTACTACCCTGCTTTTTTTTTTCTCTCTGCAGCACAGCTGATATTCCTTATCATCAGAGGTTCCCTCAAGCTTCAGCAGCTCAGACACTGACTTCAGTACACAGTAAGCGAAAGTTCCTGGGGCTGGGGCTGAGGCTACCTCCAGATCCAGCTAGCCCCAGTGTTTGCCATTTGCTCTTTCAGTAGAACTGGCCTAGAAGTGTTTATAGGAACAAACCTAGATCCTGGGATTTTTCTTCATTTTTCTTCTGATCTTCCCCAATTGTCCCAGGAAGACCTTTGTTCTACCCCAACTCTTGTTTATTTTTACCACTCTAGGTTCACCCTGAGGTACTATTTTATGTGTGTTTGTAGGGGAAATCTGGAGAGCTTGGAATTTTCTGATCTACTCTGCCATCTTTCCAGAATCCTCTCTGAAAAGTTTCTCATTTGATGAATTAGCCCCAATGTGTCTGAATCATCCCCAAGTAACAATTTATAAAGGAAAGTTCAATTCAACCTTTAATTAAGTACAATGAACTTTTATAAAGAGCATGTGTGAGGCACCTTTGGAGGCTCTGGAGGTACCAAGAAAGGAGAACATGGATGAGAACCTGAAATAACTTGCATCCTAATGTAGGTAGCAATACTTACACAGATAATGAAATGAAAATATTTTCCAGAGTAAAGAACACTAATACTTAGCGGATTAGCAAAGAAGATTATACTTAACTTCAGTATTGAAATAATCCTAAGCATTCTAAGAGGTAGAGGTTTGATAAGATTGTATTCCAGGTGTAACATATATGGCATCCACTGCTGTTGGCCAGATATGTTTCTATCCTTCCATCAGGAATCTATACTACTCTTGGGGTGATGACATTGAGAGGTGTCTACTATCTGCCATTGGATCAAGCTTCCACTGATTTTGTTTTCCCAATTTTAGGGAGTCTCCAGAGTTCTAGTTCAATCTGATTGTGGAAGTCAGACTAATTTTTACAAGGGGATAGTTACTTCAAAAGTATAGCACAAACAAACATACAAACATTGTAACAGTGTCACAACTGCCGCAATGCAAAGATGTCACCTAAGTCTCTGGAAGAGGATGGGGCTTATGGTTACAACTTAATTCAGTTCGCACATGACAGAGTTACATCAAGTTATAAATCTAAAATCCCCTGGGCTTGAACCCCAACATCATGGCTTCTCAGAGTTGCCCTGAGGATCTGGTTGCAGTATTTGATCTTGAATCCTCCTTCCAAGGTCTCCATGCCTTGAAAACTAGGGTCTGCAGACTACACCCCTAGCACCTATAAGTGAAAAGAATAAACAAAGCCTCAAGCCTATATTTCTCAGGGCTCATGAAGCTTTTGCCTAGCATTCTTTCAGGAACAAGTTGAATATGACTTTGAAGGATTCACCATATTTAAGGGATCAGCTCCCAAGATATTATTATAAATAATCTTTTCTACACAAATTAATTGAACTCAAGGCAAAAACCAATTTTTTAAATCTCTATCTCTATATGCCTATTTACACATCAGAACTGTAGATATTCAGTGAGTTTCAGGTGGACTTCTGAGGTTCCTGAGTAAAGAAAACCATTTTTTCCTAGATTATTAAAATACAGTATTCTTCAATGATAAATCAGAATCCATTTCTAGTAGAAATAGCATGATGTAAAGGAAAGATCCCTCGATTAGCATTGGCAAGTATAATGAGACCTGTTTCTAGTTCTGAACCTCACACTAACTTAAGGTGATCATTTAAACCCTCTAGATGTTAGGTTCCTCATCTGTATAGAGGGGGTTGGATGCAATGAACACAAAGTTCCCCACAACTCACTAGGATGATGAATTGACATTTATGAGTGGTGTTCCTCTGTTAAAACCAAACAAAAACAAAACTCCCAAATTGAGCAATAACTTTTAGTAATATGGTAAGATAAGTGTGTCTTATTCCTCAAAAATACTCTACAGTATAGGAAAAGTCCTGTAAGAAAAAAGAGGAAGAAAGAAATTTCCATTCCAATGCTACAGGTTCTCAATTCTATGAGCCTAGCTAAACAATTCTCAATGATTCTTTTTCACATTCAATTTGCTGCACCTTCCAACTGTGATTCCTCATTTTTCCTTTCCAGATATCAGATCATAATTTACACAATCGATATGCTGGCTAGCAGCAAAGTGGGTATCTATCCTGTGCCCTCAGCACAATTATTTTCCTGCCACTAACAGGAGCGGAAGTTTAAGATCAAATGAATAGCAGTCAGATGTGTGGGCCTGCCTCGCTATTCTCAAAACAGCAGTTTGTAGGAGTGTGTGAAGTTCGCATCACTTCTCCTGCTGCAACCGGTCAGGTATTTTAATTTTAAAAGATGTAAATTATAGGCTTAGGGAAGTAGAAGCATTGTGGCGACACTGGTGGAAAATATTTTAAAATGATTTACTGACTGTTCAAAAACGTAGTTACTGAGTTTTTAAATGACTGCCAGTTGAACATTTGGAGTGCAAGTAAGAAAGTCAATGAAGGAGGAGGTGTGGTTTTTTGTTGTTGAGCTTTAAAAAAATGCTGAGCTGAGTATGTGATTTTGTGAGTTCTTGACAATGAAAGACATGTGAACTTAGTATATGCATCACTAATTTTCATTGCTCCCTGCTGGTAAATTTGGTGACTGCTTACCTCAATGTTTGCTATTCAATTTTCATGTAATTTGCATATAAGCATTTTCTAAGTTCGACATTTTACATGTGTTTACGGTATTATTTTATTTTAACTAACAAAATAAATTAATAGCCACCATCCTGTTCCTGTTCACCAAGAAGGCCTATTAGAAGGTGTATTACATATGACACATGTATCCTTGTGGGTAGGCATACAAACCTTTGAGGGTAAAATTTGGATCTTGTCACCTTTCTATAGCAGGTAACTGTATCCTTTCTAATCCTACATCTTATGGTTTTTATATATAAAAATATTATTCTGATTAGTCCACATGCTTTAATCTACTATCAAAGGAGTCTGTGACATAAAAATGGTTAAGAACCACTGTTTTAGAGCAGGCCTGCATGACACATGACCCACAGGCCATTTGCAGCCTGGCAAATGATTTCAGGGGGCCTGTGAAAAATGTAGGGTTGCCACTGCACACTCTCCTGTTTGTTACATGACCTACAACCATTGTCAGTTTGTCTCTAGTCTAACCTATTTGTGGCCCAAAGAAGCCTACCCTATTTTAATTTTGGACCCTACCTACTGCCAAGTTGTGCACATCTGTTTTTGAGAGGAAATTACCTTCTATCTGTGAATCCTATTTTTTTCTTTCAGTGAATTCCAGCTCAACATGTAGGGTATGTGGATTATTGTGGAGTTACCCAGCTAGGGGCCCTCAGCCCCCACTCTAACAATACCTTTATCTTACATACAGATCCTACATTTTATGAACTGGAGTCTCAAGGTTTCGTCATAATTGGATCACTCTATTGTAAATAGACAGTATAAATGGATATTGCACGATGTTGACTATTGATAGAAGAACAAAACAAAAAATTCATAATAGGACAATATGTAATAAAACATTTACTGAGGACTATACACCTGCTACTTTCCTAGATCTTGGAAGTACTCAGATGTTAGGGCAAGAGCTGATTCTAGCTCCCTGTAAATTCAAATTCTATGTTGGGAAAAAAATCAAGTATTCTTCAGTCATATAACATTTAACAAAAGGAAATTTACTTATCTCTACTATAGCAATAATATTTAAAAAAAAAGATACAACATCCTTTATCTTCTATAGACATGACATTCCAAGCCTTTATATGAAAATGGCTGTGTTTAGTAGGGCAGGATGTGATGACTCCTGCGGTCTTCAGACATACCTATGGCAGAGTCTCCTCTCCCAATGGAGGGGAGGTGTACCTTTTATCAATTGAAGTGACCAGAAAGCCCCATCACCACCACCCAGGACAATAGGCCTCTATGTCAAGGCAGGCAAAGGTCAAGTCTTTTCCCACCCTAGGTCAATTAAGTACTGCCTGTGTTTCCTCTTCTTAAACCTATGTGGCAGGGTAACCCTGGTAAATATCAGTCCTATCACAGCAGATGATGCATAAACTGTTTTGAACTCAGGAATTCCAATTAAGCTGCTCATTTTTTAAAACCTCATAGTTCAAAGCAATTAGTGTATAGTTGTATGCATAGTAACCATTGACTTATGCTTCCTTTAGTTAACTCAGTGAGAAGTATGAATAAATACCATAAATGGCGCTTTCTGTCATGTACCTGACATATATGTATTTATTAAATGCTTGTCTCCTTCCTGCTTCCATTCAGTTGCCAAGGTTTTATCTTCATAACATCTCTTATATTTGACCCCTGACCTACTCTCTCACTACCACACTCCTGGTGTAGGCCTTCCTCACCTCAACAACAATAACCTGCTAGTTGACCTCCTTGCCACAGGTGTCTCACTTCTCCCCTAAATTCATCATTCAGATGTCAAAGAGATCTTCCCAAAGGGCATGTTTAACCACCCCCTACTTAATAAACTCTGGTAGTTCCTTGGCACCTTCAGGATCGAATATAATCTTCCATTTGATGTTCAAAGCCCATTATAACCTTTCACACCTTTCTATCTTCTTCATTCTTGCTCTCTCCCCTGCCAAACTCTGTGATCCAGTAATACTTGTCTCATTGCTGTTCCTCTAAAAAGACATTACATCGCCCAACTCCACATATTTTTACTGGCTGTCCCCTATACCTGTAATACTTCTTGTCTCTACCTCCTGATATTCTTGCCTTCTTTCAAGCTTCTTTCAACCTGTCCTCTATTGAATATTTCTAGTTTACACTACATGTAGCTTTTTGTACATAGTTGCTTGTATAGTGCCTTTGTAATTAGACTGTGAAATTGTAAGGACATGTGATTTTTAGGGGGCCAGACTATCCTGCCAGCTATGTCAATTATAAGGCCAAATATAAGGCAGCTAATCTGCTCTGCCCCAATATGCCAATTTTAGGGATGCAGACCCTCTCAGACAATACTGAAATACTGAAGAGAGGGACCCATGTCAGCTGGGTTATTAAAAGTCTTTTTTTAGATGGCGGCTGGTAAGCAGGGACTAGTGTGAGCTCCGTACGGAGTCCCTCCAAAAACCTATAAAAAATGGCTCTGAACCAATTCTAGAATGGCAGAACCCACAGAACAGCACAGGGAAGCAGGGCTTCAGCCCAGGACAGCCTGGATGGTCTCTGGGTGAGGTCTATCCCACACGGAGCTGGGAGCTGGGAGCTGGGAGCTGGAATGGAGTGGAGCAGAACCCAGCCTGAACAGCGTGGACCATCCAGACCAGAAGCCAGGCGCCCTGAATCAGTGAGCTGCGGCAGTTACCAGACTCCTTAACCCACAAACAATAAAGACTGAGGAGAAGGTTAGTGGGAAAAAGCTGCGGGAGTAGAAGGAGTTTGAGGTTTGGCTTCCAGCCCCGGTGGCAGCGGAGGTGGGGCAGCTACGGCTGTTGCTGCTTCCGGCTCCACGGCCCAACTGGTGTGAGGAATTAAGTGGTGGATCAGAGCAGGAGTGAAGAGCCTGCTGAAGATCTAAGCCCAGTCTGGGTTGGGGGTTGGGGAAGGAGCAGTGCTGGTGTGGCAGAGCTGGCACCTCCCCCCCAAACATGGAACATAGAACTCTCTAGTCTACAAGCAGTCATACCCCACTGAAAAACTCAAAGGTCAAGTTAGTTGGCTGGGAATATGGCCAGGCAGCGAAAACACACCAAGATTCAGCCTCAGACTTTGCATTCTTTCTTTGCTGACAAAGAAGACCAAAACATACAGCCTAAAGAAGTCAATAAAGTGCAAGAGACTACACCAAAAGCCTCCAAGAAAATCATGAACTGGTCACAGGCCATGGAAGAGCTCAAAAAGGATTTGGAAAAGCAAGTTAGAGAAGTAGAGGAAAAATTGGGAAGAGAAATGAGAAGGATGCGAGAAAACCATGAAAAACAACTCAATGACTTGCTAAAGGAGACCCAAAAAAATACTGAAAAATACACTGAAGAAAACAACACCTTAAAAAACAGACTAACTCAAATGGCAAAAGAGCTCCAAAAAGCCAATGAGGAGAAGAATGCCTTGCAAGGCAGAATTAGCCAAATGGAAAAGGAGGTCCAAAAGACCACTGAAGAAAATACTACTTCAAAAATTAGATTGGAGCAAGTGGAAGCTAGTGATTTTATGAGAAATCAAGATATTCTAAAACAGAACCAATGGAATGAAAAAATGGAAGATAATGTGAAATATCTCCTTGGAAAAACCACTGACCTGGAAAATAGATCCAGGAGAGATAATTTAAAAATTATTGGACTACCTGAAAGCCATGATCAAAAAAAGAGCCTAGATATCATCTTTCAAGAAATTATCAAGGAGAACTGCCCTGATATTCTAGAGCACAGGGCAAAATAGAAATTGAAAGAATCCATCGATCGCCTCCTCAAATAGATCCCAAAAAGAAATCTCCTAGGAATATTGTTGCCAAATTCCAGAGCTCCCAGATCAAGGAGAAAATACTACAAGCAGCCAGAAGGAAATAATTGGAGTATTGTGGAAACCCAATCAGAATAACCTAAGATCTGGCAGCCTCTACATTAAGAGATCAAAGGGCTTGGAATACGATATTCCAGAGGTCAATGGAGCTAGGATTAAAACCCAGAATCACCTACACAGCAAAACTGAGTATCATGCTCCAAGGCAAAATATGGATTTTCAATAAAATAGAAGACTTTCAAGCTTTCTCAGTGAAAAGACCAGAACTGAATAGAAAATTTGACTTTCAAACACAAGAATCAAGAGAAGCATGAAAAGGTAATCAAGAAAAAGAACAAGAAAAAGAAATTGCAAGGGACTTACTAAAGGTGAACTGTTTTGTTGACATTCCTACATGGAAAGATGATGTGTATGATTCATGAGACATCAGTATTAGGGTAGCTGAAGGGAATATGCATGCATATATGTTTATGTATATATATGGGTGAATGTGTATGTATGTATATATCTATATATATCTATATCTATATATCTATATCTATATCTATATATATATATATATATATATATATAGAGAGAGAGAGAGAGAGAGAGAGAGGGAGAGAGAGAGAGGGAGAGAGCAGACACAGGGTGAGTTGAAGATGAAGGGAAGATATCTAAAAGAAATAAAATCAAATTAAGGGGTGAGAGAGGAACATACTGAGAGAGAGAGACAAGGAGAGATAGAATGGGATGGATTATCTCCCATAAAGGTGGCAAGAGGAAGCAGTTCTGTGGGAGGAGGGGAGAGGGTGGATGAGGGGGGAATGAGTGAACATTGCTCTCATCAGATTTGGCCTAAGGAGGGAATACCATACATACCCAATTGGGAATCTTACCCCACAGGAAAGAAGAGGGAAGATGATAAAAAAAATGGGGGGGATGATGGAGGGGAGGGCAGATGGGGGTGGAGATAGTCAAAAATAAACACTTTTGAAAGGGGACAGGGTCAAGGGAGAAAATTCAATACAAGGGGATAGGTCAGGAAGGAGCAAAATATAGTTAGTCTTTCACAACATGAGTATTGTGGAAGGGTTATACATAATGATACACATGTGGCCTATGTTGAATTGCTTGACTTCTTAGGGAGGGTGGGTGGGAAGGGAAGAGGGAAGAGAATTTGTAACTCAAAGTTTTAAAAATAGATGTTCAAAAACAAACAAAAATGTTTTTGCATGTAACAAGAAAATAAGATACACAGGCAATGGGGCATAAAACTTTATCTTGCCCTACAAGAAAGGAAGGGAAAAGGGGATGGGAGGGGAGTGGGGTGACAGAGGGGAGCACTGACTGGGGACCCGGGCAACCAGAATCTACGCCATCTTGGAGTGGGGGGCGGGTAGAAATGGGGAGAAAATTTGTAATCCAAACTCTTGTGAAAATCAATGCTGAAAACTAAATATGTTAAATAAATTTAAAAAATTAAAATAAAAAATTAAAGATAAAAAAGTCTTTTTTTAAGGGTTAATTGGGTTTTTTAAGGGAGTTTATCCATTATACCCAGTCCTTGGCAGCAGGAGAAAAGAATGGTATAATGGATCCTCACAGCAACCTCAGGCCATATATTGTATAGAAATAGAACAATGATATAGTGCCAGGGATGGCCCAAAGTTACATGCAAGTTTTCCCATAACATAGTTGGAGCTTCTTTTGCTCTTAACATTTAGTCAGGGTAGTTTACGTTCTCTACAGAGTCATAGATCACATTCCTATTCTACCTGCCACTATACTGAGCTCCTTGAAAGCAAGGATTTTCTTAAGCCTTTTTTGGAATCCTCAGAGTTTAGCACAATGTCCACATAGGAAGCACTAAGTGCATACTTATCAACTGACTGATAAAGATAATTGCTTATCATACAAATAAAACATAATAAGGATGTTAGGGAGCTACAAAGTTAATTATTGTAAAAGATCTAGTAGGAAAACTCAATAATGATTGAGAGAAGACTGCTGGGGAGGACCAGGGAAAAACCACATGGAGAAAATGATATTAGCTTTCAAAGTGTATAGGAGAATCAGTAAACAAAAAGATGTTGAGGGGGGAGGTCTTCTCATCATAAAAGAGAGCACAATGAAAGACATGCAAGAGGGGAGAATGTAGGACATTTGTGATGGTTACCTATTAATTTTGTTCTAAAAATGTTCTTTTGTTCTAAGCATGTTCTAAAACATGCTGTCTCTCATCACTGTACACCAAGTGGAACTCTGTATTAGATGCTTTTCTTCATTGCAGAGACATGTGTTATGACTAGAATCTATGCATCATTGTGTTTTCTACTCATATTATATGGATTTGTTTAATATGAATAAAAATATATCCCAATGAGTAGTAACTTCTCTGTAGTCAGCCATAAATTATATCATGTAACTACAAGGTGCCCCTAATATATGTGACTACATTTTAAGAGTAGAATTGAGTCTTGAACTATACCCTTGTATAACTTGATTTCTGTGTAATGTAACTTTAAATGGGGAAGAAATTATTTTTTCATGCTAATTTGTTCTATTAGACAGTACAACCTTATACAGAGCTATCCAAAAATTGGATTAGGGACTTCTGCAAGGACATAGATAAAGTTGCTAAGCTTAGTCCCTTTGTTGAAATATGTGGTTAAAATGTAACTATAAACCTCAGTATAGCTTTCAAATAGAAAAAAGAGAAAATTATATTAAATTGCATATGTGTGTACATAGGGAAAAGTAAGAGGGCAGAGTGGAGCAAGAGAAGAAGAAAAATGGTAGATATGGATAGGAAGAAAGAGAGAGGGAGAAATTATCATAATATCCTTAGGGCCTGGCCTTATAGATATGGTGTTATGGGGATATGGGTTATTGTTATTGTTGTTGCTTCCTTAAAAGGTACCGAAGCTGTCTTTAAGACTTAGTGGCTCAGGAATCTAAGGCTCTGGTCAACAATGTAGTTTCTTGCTTGTCTAGATACAGAGACAAACTTTACTCAAGGAGCTTCAGCCCCTCACAAGTCAAAAACTTGTGAACATAGACCAGCTCCCATGACCAGAACAAAAGGAAGATGCTCTAGACAATAAAGAATATGTCTGCAATGAATGTCTTTTTCTTAGGCTGAATCCCATTACTGTTCTACAACTGGGTAAACCTCACCTGACTGCTTGATAGATGCTCAAGTATCTAATGGAAATATGCAAAGATCGGGAAAATCAGAGAGAAAGAAAAATTACTCAACTCATTTTTTATTTTTACCAAGAAGACAGAACTTGAAATCTTATAAAATAGAATAAACCTGGTAAAGGGGAATAGAATCCCTAGATAATAGAGGTGAATTGCTCTATTATCTGCTCACCTCCTTCAGATGAGCTGTATTCTAGGGGCCTGAAATGACTTGTAGATTTACTTTTGGCAACCTTTGAATAATAGTAGGAAATTTATGAAGTACTGTAAGGATGCAGATAGTTATGTCCTAAATTTCAATAACAGAGGAATACAAGTACTTCAAGCCTATAGTTCAGTAAGCATGATGTTAATTTCTGGTAAAATTATTGAATTCATTATTATAAAAATGATGTTAGTGAGCACTTAGCTCAAGAAGCACCAATTTGGGTTCATCAAGAACAAGTAATGCTACACAAATATTTCCTTTTCTAACAGGAACCTAACCCTCCCTGTTAGATCAGGGAGGTACTAGGGACATAGCATATCTAGATTTCTACCAGGGATTTAATAAAAACCCTTCACAACATGGAATCATGTAGAGTAAATGGTAATATATTTAGGTGGCTTTGGAACTGGCTGAATGGGCCCAAAGAGTGTTGATTTGGTTGATTGGTCTATATCTGCCTGGTGAAAGGTATTTTGTGAAACACCACAGGGCTTTATCTTTGGCTTTGTTCCACTAAATATTTTTTTCAGTGGTTTAGAGGAAGACAGAGTTGGTATTCCTGATCAAATTTATGGGTTGTATAGGGCTGGTAGGGATAGTGCAGAGACTAGATGGAAGAATAGAGACTGAAAAAGTTTTAACTGTTTCAAACTATGAGTGTTTTCACCTATTTCTGGCAAGTAATTCATTTATACACCTTCACATGCTAATTCTCACATTGATTCCTCTGTACTGTTTGTGTCTTCTTGAGCTATCTTTTCCCATCTGCACCAGTTTCTTTACCTATAAAATGGTGTTGCTGAACAAGATGAAGATGACTATTAAACACACTTTTAATTCCAAGTACAGGACTTGGATTAGGAATGAAATAGGGAAGGAAGCAAGCATTTATTAATCACTTACTACATCCTAGGCACTGTGCTAAGTGCTTTACAAACATTATTTCATCTAATCCTCTCAAGTACCCTGGGGAATAGATGGTATTATAATCCCTATTTTACAGTTAAGGAAACTGAGGCAGAGGATAATTGAATTCATCAGAGTCACCCAGTGAGTGTCTGAGGCTGCATTTGAACTCAGATCTTCCTGATTCCAGGCCTAACTCTCTATCCACTATGCCACCTATCTTACCTTTTTTTCATTTCAAATATACAAATATTGAATTGGAAACATTTTGAAGGCTCTTTTCAGGAGAAAAAAAAACACTTGGAATGTTTTATGGTTTGCTGATTCAGTATCAGTCAGAAGTGGAATGTGGCAACTCAAAAACTCTAATGAAATATTAGGATGATTTAATACAAATAAAATGTAATAAAGTAGCTGATACCCCCAATAAACTTTAGGCTGATCTGACCATATCCAGGTCTGAACCCAGTGTTGGGTACCTTTTCCCTGACATTTGCAAAGCCTTTTCATATAGCAGAAAAACTTTACCACCTCTATTCTCTTGTTCTCCCTCTTCTTTATACTATTTTCTTCCTTAGATTGGAATGAAGTCTTGCCTTTAAGATCCAGTCTCCAAGGCTCCTTGGTCATATATTTATTAAGATTGAGGAATTCCTGTCTGTCAGAGAACATGAATCTCCTCTGACATATTGTATACTGACAAGAATTCCATAAAAATGAATAGATGTGGAGGGGTTATGAGTTTCACCAGTGGAAATATCATCCATAAGGATTAAATTCTGGATCTAGGAGTGTTTTTAAATTTTAGAAAACCCTTCCAGACAAATTTTATAGTTATTATGGAATGCAATTTTGATGCAACTTTGTTTACTCATCAGTTTTCTAAATTCCATATTGTTCTCATCTCATCATCCAGGTGCTAATCAGCAAATAGCACATTTTTGTGTATAGTGGCAACGCCTATTAGCCTCAATAACAATTGCATTTTCTACTGTGATAATAAAAATAGTTTTCACCAACAACATAATACTGAATTAAATTCTAAAATTGATTGGAGATTCAGACATAAAACATCAGAAAAGCCAGAATGATTGAAATATTTTCAAATATCTTAATATTCTATGTGAGACAAAATAAATATCAGAACAATGATGGTTATGTGATTTTTTTAAAATAAATTTTTGGCATCAGATAAAATATTTAGCCTTTTTTGAAAATGATAGATTGGCAATTTTGATTGTATATAAGTCAATGCTTGCAAGAAATTTTTCTTAAGACCATTGCCTCTAGAGCTGGAATAAGCATAGCCATCATTAGCTCAACTACATCATTTTATAAATAAGCCAAATGACCCAGAGAAATGAACTTTTGTTTCAAAATTACATAGTACAGAGGAGCCAGTCTATATTAGTCACAGAGTAAGGTCTAGAAATGAAAAAGTTGCTAGAAATTAGTGAAAATGTATAAAAGAAAATGTAGTATACTGTAAAATTTCTTATAAGTATCAATGAAACACAGTTTAAAGCAAGATTATTCAAATATGGTATAAATAGGCAATTTAAGTGTTATCCATATTAGACAACTGAGTAAAGAATGACTGACATTCTCAAAGTTTTATTTTTCCTCATAAATTAAGACATATTTTTCATAATGCTTGAAATTGCATAGAAAAATTAACCAATTAATAAGTATGTGATAATAATTAAAATAAACACATTATAGCTACTGTTAATAACTGGCCTTTTTATAGCAGGTTAAGGGTTCATAGAATGCTTTGCAAATGAGACTTTTTGTCATAAGAATCTTAGGATTGGGATATACGTATGTCTGTATGTGTATATCTATATGTGTATGTACATGCATATGTGTACGTATACACATATGCAATTTATGTACATATATATGTACACACAATCATATAGGCATATACATGTATAAGCATTTATCTTCATGTATGCATACATGTTTGTGTGTATGAATATATACATGTGTGCATTGTATGAGGACAATATGCATGTACATAGGTATGCATAAGTATACACATATGTGTGCGTATACATACATATATATACACACATACACACATATGATATTATTGAGTGCAGGGTTGGAGGGAGGTACCCTATCCTTTTCCAAAAGAGACTTTTATTCCTACCAAGAACTCTCTTGCTCTCTCACCAGTTCTTCCCCATCCCTCACACTGGGGAAGGCGTTTATTGCCACCAATAACAAAAGAGTCCCATACCAGTGAATTTGTGACAAGATTTATACAATATAGTCTGGGAGAAGGACACTGGCAATTAGGGACTCATGATATTGGAATCAATTAATCAATTTCATAAGAAAACTGTGTTATTTTAAGGAAATATGATATGTATGAGTTCAAAGGTAAATTTAAATATGATTGAATACAAACATGCTGTGATACGGCCAATTTTATTTAATGCAAGCAGGCTCTTTCCCTTGGACTTAAAATCTAAATAGAGTATTTGGAGAAGTGATATTAGTACTATAGATTCAATGAGTGCAATTGCTCTGGATCAGATCCAAATTTTGGCAGTAAAATTTAACTTAGATGTTTTTGTGTAATGATCCAACAATAAAATTTCAACATCAGAACATAAAAAGATGCCACATAGTTAACTTTTTATGTGGTCATAAAAGTACCATATTTCCTAACACCCAAATCAAAAATATATACCATATAGGTCTTAAACTATTTGACATTCAATTATTGTTGTTACTTTCTTCTAACGTTACAAATTTTATCACTTTCTTTAAAAATGAAAGTCCTTTTGTTCACTTTATCTCTGTTGGGTAGACAAACCGTGAGGATCAGGGAAAGTACTTGTATTTCAAAATATCATCAAAATATGAGTAGAAATGCTTTACTTATCTATGAATTTATAACTATTGAGTAAAATAATTCATTTTTTTTCCATAAAAGATATCTATGGTTTCCTTGAAGGCAAAAAGTGCTAATAGAAATGACTTCAGTCTTGTTTAGAAGCATGGTGCCTGGCACATAATAAACAATAAATGATTGTTTACAACCGTCATATACTCCAAAAGACTACAACTATTACTTGTATGTCAGTTATAATATAAATGATTAATTACATGATCATTGTGTAGGTAAAAAGACATCAAAATTATTTCATCATTTCAGACATGTCAAAGGTCAATATTCAAAACTCAACAAATCTATTCAGGGCCTATTTCAGATGTGTTGAGCAGTAAGTCTAGAAACCAATTTTCTTAAAGCCTCTTGAAATGACTTTGGTGTATAGGGTGAGAAATTGTTGTGCTGGTGGTGGTAGTGATGTGGCATGTGTGTGTGTTTCCTTTTGAGGGAATCCTTTAGATTTCTGCAAATGTTAAAGAGTGGAGCTGAAAGTATACCATCTAACATGGATAGAACTCAAGGGGTCCATTTGGTTTAATCCATCCCAGGCCAGAAATCCCTAATCTAATATCTCTGCAAACTGGACATCTAAAATCTGCTTTAAGATCTCTCATGAAGATCTATTCACCATCTCTTTAGTTAGTCAATTTAATTTCTGAACAACACATTTTTCCTTTCTAAAAGTGAAACTTAGATATTGCCCAATTACATTATTATGTCCAAAGTAAGAGATAATACAGACAAGCTTCACTCTGCTCTAGAGAGATGACAACTAGAATATTATCTTGTTATTGGCACAACATTAAATAAAAGATATTTATGCGGGTGAAGGGAAGGAATCATGGTGGTAGGAGGACTTAAATTCATACCCTAATATTATTTGTTAAATGTACTAGGGATAATTAGATGGGAGGCAAGAAACATAAGGGGGTGTGATAAGCAGAGAAATTTTGTGAATAAGGAAGGGTTGTTTTACTGGGCTCTGTAGTACTAAATCAAGAGCCTTTGAGGGGTGTGTGTGTGTGTGTGTGTGTGTGTGTGTGTGTGTGTATCAGTTTTTTTATGGTGGTAAAAAGTAGGAAATTGAGGGAATACTCATTATTTGGGGAACTAATGAAAAAATTGTAGCATATGACTGTGATGGGGTACTCTTGTGCTATAAGAAGTGAAGAGGGCAATGGTTTCAGAAAAAAAAATAGAAAGACCTATATGAAATGATTCAAAGCAAAGTGAGAAAAACTGGGTGATCATTGTGCACAGAAACAGCAACATTACAATTAATGATGGTCAACTGTAAAATATTTGGTTACTCTTGTTAATATAGTAATCCAACACAATTCTGAAGCACTCATGATGAAAAAGTGCTATCTACTTCCAGAGAGACAACTGATGAATTCTGAGTACAATTTGAAGTATAATTTTCTTCCTTTTTAAATTATTTTTAAAAGTATGGTTAATATGGAAATGTTTTTCATAATTTCATATTTGTAACTAGTTGATATTTTGCTTGCCTTCTTGGTGGTTGAGGAAAGGTAGGAAGGAGGGAGGGAATTTGGAACTCATTGTAAGTAGAAAAAAATGCAAAAAATAAATAATTTTTATTAATTTTTATTAATTTATTTTTAGTATTCAACATTCGCTTCCACAAGATTTTGAGTTCCAATTTTTCTCCCCATATTTCCCCTCCCCTCACCCCAAGACAGTGTACATTCTGATTATCCCTTCCCCCAATTTGCCCACTATTCTATTACACACACACACACACACACACACACACACACACACACACACCTTTCTCTTATCCCCTTCCCTTCTATTTTCCTGTAGGGCAAGATAGATTTCTATACCCCATTGCCTGTGTATCTTATTTTCCAATTGCATGTAAAACAATTTTTAAACATTAATCTTTAAATCTTTGAGTTCCACATTCGCTCCCTTCCTCCCTCCCAACCCACACTCATTGAGAAGGCAAGCAATTTGATATAGGTTATACCTGTGTAGTAATGCAAAACACTTTCATAACAGTCATGTGTATAAGACTATGTTTCAATCCATCCTATTCCATCCACCATTCATTCAATCCTCTCCTTCTATCCTGCCCTCCTCCAAAGTGTTTGCTTCTGATTACTCCCTCATCCAATTTGCCCACCATTCTATCATCCCCCTTATCCCATTCCCCCTACTTTTCTGTAGGATAGGATAGATTTCCGTACCCAATTGAGTGTGTATGTTATTCACTCCTCAAGCGAAATCCATTAAGAGTAAGGTTAACTCATTCTCTCTCACCTTCCCCCTCTTCCTCTCCACCATAAAAGCTTTTTTCTAGCCTCTTTTGTGTGAGATAATTTATCCCATTCTACCTGTCCCTTTCTCTGTCTCCCAGTACAATTTTCTCTCACCCCTTAATTTTATTTTTTAATACCAGCCCTTCATATTCAACCCACTTTGTGTGTGTGTGTGTGTGTGTGTGTGTGTGTGTGTGTGTAGATAGATAGATAGATACCCTCCAACTACCCTCACACTGAGAAATATCTCATGAGTTACAAATATCATCTTTCCATGTAGGAATGTAAACATTACAACTTCGGTAAGTCCCTTATGATTTCTTTTCCCGTTTACCTTTTCACGCTTCTCTTGATTCTTGTATTTGAGAGTCATTTTTTTTTTATTCAGCTGTGGTCTTTTATCAAGAATGCTTGAAAATTCTCTATTTCATTGAATGCCCACTTTTTCTCCTGATTCTTGGTTTTAGCGCTAGCTCCTTTCACCTCCACAATATCAAATTCCAAGCCCTCTGATCCTTTAATATAGAAGCCACTAATTCCTGTGTTATCCTGAGTATATTTCCACAATACTTGAATTGTTTCTTTCTGGCTGCTTGCAGTATTTTCTCCTTGACCTTGGAACGCTGGAATTTGGCAACACTACTCCTAGGAGTTTTCCTTTTGGGATCTCTTTCAGGAGGTGATTGGTGGATTCTTTCAATGTCTATTTTACCCACTGGTTGTAGAATATCAGGGCGATTTTCCTGGATAATTTCTTGAAAGATGATGTCTAGGCTCTTTTTTTGATTATGGCTTTCAGGTAGTCCAATAATTTTTAAATTGTCTCTCCTGGATCTATTTTCCAGGTCAGTTTTATTTGTTTTTTGTTTTCCAAAGAGATATTTCACATTGTTTTTTTTTTCATTCTTTTGGTTTTGCTTTATAATTTCTTTATTTCTCATAAAGTAATTAGCTTCCATTCACTTCATTCTAATTTTTAAGCAATTATTTTCTTCAGTGAGCTTTTCTTTGGTGAGGTCCTTTTCCACTTGACCAATTATGCTTTTTTCCATATTTTATTATTTAATATTTTTTAGTTTTCAGCATTGATTTCCACAAGATTTTGAATTACAAATTTTCTCTCCATTTCTAGCCTCCCCCCCAATCGAAGGTGGCATATATTCTGATTGTCCCATTCCCCAGTCAGCCTTCCCTTCTGTCACCCCACTCCCCCCCATCCCCTTTCACCTTACTTTCTTGTAGGGCAAGACAGATTTCTATGCCCCATTGCCTGTATATCTTATTTCCCAATTGTATGCAAAAACAATTTTCTTTGAGCATCTGCTTTTAAAACTTTGAGTTCCAAATTCGCTCCCTCTTCCCTCCCCACCCACCCTCCCTAAGAAGACAAGCAGTTCAACATAGCCCACACATGTATCACTATGCAATACACTTCCATAACAGTCATGTTGTGAAAGATTAACTATATTTCCTTCCATCTATTCTATCCTCGTTTATTCAATTGTCAACCTTGACCCTGTCCCTTTTCAAAAGTGTTTGCTTTTGATTTTCTCCTCCCCCATCTGCCCTCCCTTCTATCATCCCTGCTTTTTTATCCCCTTCCCCCTACTTTCCCATTGGATAAGATACCCAATTGAGTGTGTATGTGATTCCCTCCTCAAGTCCAATCAGATGAGAGCAAGATTCACTCATTCCCTTTGACCTGCCCTCTCTTCCCTTCCAATAGAACTGATTTTTCTTGATGCCTTTATGTGAGATAATTTACCCCATTCTATCTCTCTCTTTTTCCCTCTCTCAATATATTCCTCTCCCACCCCTTAATTTAATTTTATTTTTTTATATCATCCCTTCATATTCAACTCACCCTGTGCCCACTGTCTCTCTCTCTCTCTCTCTCTCTCTCTCTATATATATATATATATATATATATATATATATATATATATATATATATATATTCCCTTCAGCTACCCTAATGATGAGAAGGGTCTCATGAATTACACACATCATCTTTTCATGTAGGAATGTAGACAAAACAATTCCACTTTAGTAAGTCCCTTATGATTTCTCTTTCTTGTTTACCTTTTCATGCTTCTCTTGATTCTTGTGTTTGAAAGTCAAATTTTCTATTCAGCTCTGGTCTTTTCACTGAGAAAGCTTGAAAGTCCTCTATTTTATTGAAAATCCATATTTTGCCTTGGAGCATAATATTTAGTTTTGCTGGGTAGGTGATTCCTGGTCTTAATCCTATCTCATTTGATCTCTGGAATATCATATTCCAAGCCCTTCAATCCCTTAATGCAGAAGCTGCTAGATCTTTTTTTATCTTGATTGTGTTTCTACAGTACTCAAATCATTTCTTTCTGGCTGCTTGCAGTATTTCCTCCTTGACATGGGAACTCTGGAACTTGGCGAAAGTATTACTCGGAGTTTTCTTTCTGGGATCTTTTTAAAGAGGTTTTTCTAATGAGATATTTCACATTGTCTTCTGTTTTTTCATTTCTTTGGTTCTGTTCTTAATATCTTGATTTAACATAAGGTCATCAGCTTCCACTTGCTCCAATCTAATTTTTGTGGTAGTATTTTCTTCAGTGGTCTTTTGGACCTCCTTTTCCATTTGGGTAATTCTGCCTTTCAAGGCATTCTTCTCCTCATTGGCTTTTTGGAACTCTTTTGCCATTTGAGTTAGTCTATTTTGTAAGGTGCTATTTTCTTCAGTATTTTTTTGGATCACCTTTGGAAGTCATTGATTTGTTTTTCATGATTTTCTTACATCTCTCTCATTTCTCTTCCCAATTTTTCCTCTACTTCTGTTACTACTTGCTTTTGAAATCCTTTTTGAGCTCTTCCATGGCCTGAGGCCAATTCATATTTTTCTTGGAGGCTTTTGATGTAGGCTCGTTGAGTTTGTTGACTTCTTGCAGCTGTATGTTTTGATCTTCTTTTTCACCAGAAAAGATTCTAGAGTCTGAGTCTGAGTCTGTGTCCTTTTTCACTGCTAGGCCATGTTCCCAGCCAACTACTTCCCCTTTGAACTTTTTTTCAGGGTATGACTGCTTGTAGAATAGAGGGTGCTTTGACCCAAGCTTTATGGGCTGTGCTGCTGTTTTCAGAGCTACTTCTACACAGCAAGCTCTGGCACAGCACTGCTCCTCCTCCCCCAAGAACCACCAACCAGGATGGCAACCCAGATCCAAGCAGGGCAAAGCAGGCACTGCACTCCAACTCTGGCCACTTAATTCCTCCCATTGGGTGGGCCTGGGGCTGGAAGCAACTGCAGCTGAAACTCTCGAAACAGCCACTGAGCTGCCCTAGAGCTGGAGCCGACTGTGCACTCCTCTCATTCCATTCCAGCAGCTTTTCCACTAACCTTCTCTGTTGTCTTTGGTGTTTGTGGGTTGAGAAGTGTGGTTTAAGCCCACAGCTCAATGATTCAGGGCCCTATGACCTGTTCCACCTGGCTCCCAGTTTGGTTTGTCCTGGAACCCCATGCTGGGCTGTGCTCCACTCCCAGCATCATGCGATAGACCCTTCCCAGCAACCACCCAGGCTATCCTGGGCTGGAGCCCTGATTCCCTCTGCTATTTGTGGGTTCTGCAGCTATAGAATTTGTTCAGAGCCATTTTTACAGGTGTTTGGAGGGACCTGGGGGAGAGTTTAAGCAAGTCCCTGCTTTCCAGCCACCATCTTGCACCAGTTCTGCTTTTTAAGTCATTCTTCCTCTCATTGCCTTTTTGGACATCTTTTGGCATTTGGGTTAGTCTATTCTTAATGTGTTGTTTTCTTCAGAATTTTTTGGGGTCTCCTTTAGCAAGCTGTTGACTCCTTTTTCATGATTTTCTTGCATTACTCTCATTTCTCTTCACAATTTTTCCTCTACTTCCCTTCCTTGATTTTCAAAATCCATTTTGAGCTCTTCCGTTTCTTGCGACCAATTCATATTTTTTTCTTAGAGACTTTTGATGTAGGATCTTTGACTTTGTTGTCTTCTGGTTGTATGCTTTGTTCTTCCTTGTCACCAAATTAAGATTCTCTAGTCTGATTTTTCCCTGCTATTTTCCCATTTTCCCAGTCAATTACTTAACTTTTTTATCTCTTTGTTAAGTAGGACTCTGCTTCCAGTGTGGAGGGTGTACTGTCCTAAGCTTCAGGGTTTTGGGCAGCTGTTTTCATAGATATTTCTAGGGACTTACAAATTTTCAGTTCTTCCTTGGCTGTATGATCAAGTAAAGGTGTTTACTCCTTTCCTGTTCTGTACTCTTGTCTGTGAGTGACTACAAGCACTCTTTTCTACCTTAGAACTGGGAAGAGGATTTCCTCTCCATTGCTACCAAAAGCTCTGCCACACAAGCACTTTGCCTTGCCCCAGCACCACCACCCAGATCCAAGTAGGGCAAAACAAAAGAATCCTGCCTAAGTACCAGCAAAGTGATTCCTGCAATCCCCCTCTCATCAGCTGCTCAATCCCCCCACCATCTGTGGGTCAAGAGCTGTAGAAGCAGGCACTGCCACTACCACCACTGTGGCTCCCTTCACCACTGCCATAATCCTGGGGCTGGGGCTGGACTGTGTTCTTTTCTCACCCAGGTCTAACATAACTTTCCTACTGACCTTCTAAGTCATCTTTGGAATTGGTGGTTTGAGAAGTCTGGAAAATGCCATGGCTTCCAGCAATTCAATGCTCCGAGGTCTGCTCCATGTTTGCCAGGGCCCCATCTGTACCAGAAAGGCCCATGCTGGAGTGCACTCTTCTCTCAGACTTATGCAACAGACCTTTCCTATTGACATTCCAGGTTGTTTTGGGCTGGAAATTTGTTTCACTCTGTCATTTTGTGGGTTCTGCTGCCCTAAAATTTGTTTAGAGTCAATTTTATAGGTATTTGGAGGGGTTTGGGGGAGAGCTCAAGCAAGTCCCTGCTTTTACTCTGCCGTCTAGGAACCGCCGCCCCCCCCAATATTTTTTTTTTAAAAATATTACTTGGATTATTTAAGAATTGCCATTTTTCCACTTTGCCTTATGTACTTGTAAGGGAAAGCAAAGCAGGACTTTTTGCTGTTTTTTTTTTCTTTTGGAGTGCTTATTGGCACTAAGGCAATTAAGTGCCTTTGATTAAGTCTTACCTTTGTTTGTAGGAAGGCCTACACCCTTTTGCTAATTAAGTCATGAGAGGTGTGAAGCCCTCAGGAGGTATGAAGCATATATATGTGTGTATATATACACACACACACACACACACACACACACACACACATATATATATATATATATATATATATATATATATACATACATACACACACACACACACACACACACACACACACACACACACTCTGAGGGCTATTAAGACAGAACTCTCAGAACTGTAGGAGGAGATTTTTTGCTTTGGGAGCTCACTTACTGGAAGAGTGTCATGTGACTTGACAAGGTGAGACTCTGGGCAGAAATTAAAGGGCCCCAGGCTTTAAAAAACCCAGATGTTGGTGCTTCTCTCTCTGATAATTATGAATGTAATGTCTTGGTCAGACATTTAGAAGCCTGTCTGTTGATTTGTGTTATTTTGCTCTATATAATTTCTGTTTATGTTTTCTCTGAAGTTCAGGGTGCTGACTTTTTCACCCTGAACTCAGTGAATGATATATGCATATTTAATTAAAGTGAGATTGTAAACCCTTTGAAGTTGCTTTCCTTAGAAAAGCAGTTCAAAGAGCCTGAGCTAGTAGCCCTCCTGTGTTCTGGTGTTGTTGGTCTTACACAGCCACAATAGTGGTAAGTAGCATTGTTGTTAAAGCAGTTTAGTTGCTGTTTTCTAACTGGTTTATATTAATACAGTGAAAGAATGGAGTCTATTTTCCCAAGCAATTTAGCAAAGTAAAATATACTATAGCTTCAAATACCAGAGTGTCACAGAATAACATCATTTTGTTTCTTCATTTGATTGACCTGAATCACGTGGATAATTACTTGCATACTTCCTAATTCCTGGATATTTTTTGGAGCATATGTAGATTTTCTATTGGTATTCCACTGAATAAATATAAATATGGTAACCTATTCAGTCATTTGATATAAAATTTTGTTTTTGCATTTTGTTTCATACTAATAATAGTTCTGTAGTCGATACCACTTGTGATTTGACCCACAAGAATTGGAAAAAAATATGAAAATTGCATGCTTCACCTTTGAAACAGGCAGATAGTGTTAAAAGAAGTTAATCATGTTGGATATTGCAATATTCAGCCTTCATGGATTATTCCTTACAATATAATTTGACATCATTTTTGAAAGTTATTAACAGATGTGACATTTAACTGTCTCTTCCAAAATATTACTTCCAAAGATAATCTTTTGAAAAATGATTTTTAAAAAGGGAAATGCCTAAGGTGCACAAGGTATTTGGATACTTGCCAACTTTGAATTCAGCATAAGCCTCTCATTCCCCTCCCCTCTTGGATCTGTAGTCTATAAAATGAGTTAGGGTCATTTCTGTTCAAAAGTTGCATTTATAGTATAAGACAGCTATTTGGTGGTGCATGCAAACTCAAGGCATCAATTCACTGTCTCATTTGTTCTTCTAATTCAAGATTACTAAAAATGACCTTTTGCCTTCATTAAAAATGGCCTCTTTAAATAAGCATTAGTACCAAATTCTAACTGCTGAATGTCAATTACTTGTAGATTAGAAATGAATTTATTTAGACCACTGGGGAAATTGATCTTGTACATCTTATCTAACACAGTAAAATTTCCACATTTATCTCATCTGAAATAGATGAGGTTCTGACCAGACATATTCCCTTTGCTACTTTCTTTCCCAGCTTTGAAAATTATGATACTTTTGTGTGCACATTGTTTTTTTAATGTATTTTCATATGTATGCACTGCCTTGATCATCTAGGCATAAATTAAAAATAATCACAATCTTCATACTTTTTTTAACAAAAGATTTACTGGTAATATTCTACCCTGGGAAAGTATAATGATATTACATAGTTAGTTCATTTATGACTTAATAGACTTTGAAAATAACTTTAAAAGTGAATACCTTGATGAGTTGATACCTTCATGAGGCAGTTACAAATGGAATATGTCTTTCAAGTAATTAAAAATCAGAACAGTATTTTCTCAAGCTAATTATTCCAGGAAAATAAAATAATAGATTTAATGAAAGTTATATTAAATGATAAAAAAATTCAATATCTTTCCACTGTTATAGATTGTTCACTTTATAAAGGGATACAGTTTAGGGTAGCTTTTTGAACAAATCATGCTAGAGAATGAAAAAGGGTATGATGGGAAGAACTTCAGAGATTCATATACAAAGGTCATTCATCAGTATGAAAAAGACTCATTATGGCAAAAGATCATAGAGGCAGCTAGGTGGCTCGGTAGATGGTCTGCCAGGCCTCAGGTCAGCAATCTTCTTGAGTTCGAATCTGGCCTCAGACACTTATTACCTATGTATCCCTGGGTACATCACTTAACCTTGTTTGCCTCAGTTCCCTCATTTTTAAAATGAGCTAGAGAAAGAAATCGTAAACCACACTACTATCTTTGCCAAGATAGCCCCAAATGGGGTCATGAGGAATCAGACACGACAGAAATGACTGAGCAACAAAATGGCAAAGACTTCCACCATGGAATAACTTCTTCCTCCTTCAAGGAAGAAAAGAAAGCCAAGCAGCAAGATAACCTGACGTGCTTACATTGGAAGTCAGTGGGAAAAAAACTCACAGGACTATATTGAGTGTCAACTTAGGAAATCTTTTTAGTTGCAAAAGACATTTTAATATTTTATTTTACTTTATAAAGTTTTCATTAAAAATGTGCCACTCACATTGGAGTCAGCTCAGGCCAAAGTCCAAAATTAGAATAGTCATTTAAAAAAGTTAATGAAAGCAACAGCTTTGGTTAAAGCAACTTCAAATTATTCCTGCCAGAAAAGGGCATGAACACTCAATGAAGGCCAAAATTAATTATATACTCTCCACATACACATATTCTATATGTCCGTGTATACCCTCTACACATAAATGTGCATATATGTATACCCACACTATCTATACCCATATTTCCATGTGAGGGCATGTGTAGGTATGGGTGTGTATGTGTAATGGGGAGCTTGTCAAAGAGTGCTTTATCCCTAGAGTATAGACTACATCCACATGGATGCTTGACGAGCCTTTTCTCTGGAAATAAGTAGTGGAGGGGCTCTTCCTCTCCCTGATTCAAACCATGCCAGGAAGAAAAACAGAGAGAGGGAAAGAGAGGGAGAGAGAGAGAGAGAGAGAGAGAGAGAGAGAGAGAGAGAGAGAGTTAGGCTTAACAGTCAATAAAAAAGCATTACATTGCCATGTGGTAAGCTGAGAACAGATAGAGAATTTAGTGAAGGGGGAAGGGGAATGGTCCCTCTGTCACACATTTCTAGAAACTGGTTCACCCAGCCTATGGGCAATACTGTCCTTATTCTAAGATTGGAGCCCCTATTAAGCCCTGATTACACATGCACACAATGTACATAACAATTCAGTCACATACACACATTCGTAATTATATTCACATAAACAAAATATATATATGTGCACATATCCATATCCAGTCACGTATATATGCCTTGCATTATATTTTGAATGTAACTAGGGTGTTTCCCTCCCAGACAAACTTAATCTCTCTAACTATTAATCTTTAATCTTTTAACTACTAATTATATATATTTTTTAGTCCTCATCTTTCTCAATAATTACGAAGTATTAGACATTGAGTGTCTAATGTTCTCCATTCTTGATATTCTCTCTTCTCTCAGAGTCTATGACAGCAGACTATCTTGAATGTCCTCTTCCCTGACCAGCAGCTCTGTCTCAGTGACTTCAGCTAATTAACCACTTTCTGTCTGCCACTTAAGCACCAATGTCCCACAGTTCTCTGCTCCCTACATCTCTGCTTTCTCTTTATACTCTTTACATTTATTTTGTAAAAATATATTTAATTTATTTACTTTCAGTTTTCAACATTCACTTCCACAAGTTTAAATTGTCTCCCCTTCCATCTCCAAGACAGCAACGGTCTGATATGGGCTCTACACATACATTCCTATTAAGCACATTTTCACATTAATCATGTTGCTTAGAAGAATTATGATGAATGGGAGAAACCATGAGAAAGAAAACAAAACAAAAGGGAAAAAAAGTCTGCTTCACTCTGCATTTCAACTCTATAGCTCTTTTTCTTTTTGTGGATGGCATTTTCCATCATGAATCCTTTGGAAAAGTTTTAGGTCTTTGTATTGCTGAGAATGGTTAAGTCTATCAAAATCAGTCCTTGCACACTGTGGCTGTTACTGTATACAATGTTCTGGTGCTGCTCCCTTCACTCAGCATCAGTTCATATGAGTCTTTCCAGGCTTTCCCAAAAGCTGCCTGCTCATCATTTCTTATAGCATAATAGCATTCCATTACATCCTTATACTACAACTTGTTCAGCCATTCCCCAATTTATGGGCATTGCCTCGATTTCCAATTCTTGGCCACCACAAAAACAGCTGCTATAAATATTTCTGTGCATGTGGGTCCTTTTCTCATTTTTATGATGTCTTTGGGATACAGCCTTAGAAGTACTATTGCTGGGTCAAAGGGTATGCATATTTTTAAAGCCCTTTGGGCATAGTTCCAAATTGCTCTACAGAATGGTTGGATCAGCTCACAGGTCCACCACAATGAATTAGTGTCGCAACTTTCCCCCATCTTCTCCAGCATTTGTTAGTTTTCTGTTTTGTCATGTTAGCCAATTTGATAAGTGTAATGTAGTACCTCAGAGTTGTTTTGATTTGCATCTCTCTAATCAATAGTGATTTAGAACATTTTTTCATATGACTGTAAACAGCTTTAATTTCTTCTTCAGAAAACTGCCTATTGATATCCTTTGACCATTTGTCAATTGGGGAATGACTTGTATTCTTGTAAATTTGACACTTCTTTATAAATTTTAAAATGAGGCCTTTATCAGAGACACTAGTTGTAAAAATTCTTTCCCAGTTTTCTGCTTCCCTCCTAATATTGGTTGCATTGACTATGCTTGTGCAAAAACTTTTCAATATAATGTAATCAAAATTATCCATTTTGCATTTCATAATGTTCTCTGTCTCTTGTTTGGTCATAAAGTTCTCTATTCCCCATAAATCTGACAGATGAACTATTCCTTGCTCCCCTAATTTATTTAAAGTATCAGCCTTTATACCTACATTGTGTACTCATTTGGACTTTATTCTGGTATGTGGTGTCAGATATTGGTCTATGCCCAGTTTCTGCCATACTCCAGTGTTCCCAGCAGTTTTTGTCAAATAGTGAGTTCTTCTCCCAGAAGCTGGGGTCTTGGGTTTATCAAGCAGTAGATTCCTATAATCATTGACTACTGTGTCTTGTGTGCCTAACCTATTCCACTGATCTACTCCTCTATATTTTAGCCAATGGTAAGTGATTTTGATGATAGCTGCTTTAGAATACAATTTAAGATCTGGTATAGCTAGACCATGCCTCCACATTCATCATAAATCTCATTGATGACAAAGATCCTATCTCCTTCTTGATCTTTTTTTAAATTTATTTATTTATTTTTAGTTTACCACACATGGTTCTACATAGTTTTGAGTTCCAGATTTTCTCCCTTCCCTACCCCCTCCCTGCCCAAGACGGCATGGAATCTCATATAACTGTCATGTATAACTTCGCATTGAATTAATTTATGCACTAGTCAAGTTGTGGAGAAGAATTTTGACCAATGGAATGAATCATGAGAAAGAAGAAACAGAACCAAAAAAAAAAAAAACAACCCAAAAACAAAAACAAAAGAGAAGCAAAAAAAAGGCGAGCATGTAGTGTGCCTCGATCTGTATTCAAATTTCACAATTCTTTCTCTGGATGAAGATAGCATTCTCCATTGTGAGTCCCTTGGAGTTGTCCTTGACCCTTAGGTTGCTGAGAAGAGCTCAGTATGTCAGGGTTGGTCCTCATGGAATCCATATATCTGTGGCTGTGCACAACGTTCTCCTGGCTCTGCTCCGCTCACTCAGCATTATGTCATGTAGGTTTTTCCAGGTTGTTACGAACTCTGCATCATCCCCATTTCTTATGGCACAATAGTATTCCATCACCTCCATATACCACAGCTTGTTAAGCCATTCCTCAATTGATGGGCATCCCTTTGATTTCCAATTCTTGGCTACCACAAAAAGAGCCGCTATAAATATTTTTGTACGTAAGGGTCCTTTTCCCGCTTGTGTGATTTCTTTGGGATACAATCCTAGAAGTGGTATTGCTGAGTCAAAGGGTATGAACATTTCTATAGCCCTTTGGGTATAGTTCCAAACTGCTCTCCAAAATGGCTGAATTAGCCCACAACTCCACCAGCAATGCAACAATGTTCCAATTTCCCCACATCCTTTCCAGCATTTATCATTTTCCTGTTTTGTTATTTTAGCCAATCTGACAGGAGAGATGTGGTATCTAAGAGTTGTTTTGATTTGCATTTCTCTAATCAGTAGTGATCCAGAGCATTTTTTCATATGCCTATAGATAGCTTTAATTTCTTCCTCTGAAAACTGCCTGTTCATATCCTTTGACCATCTCTCAATTGGGGAATGGCTTGTATTCCTATATATTTGGCTCAGCTCCCTGTATATTTTAGAAATGAGGCCTTTATCAGAGATACTAGTTTCAAAGAGTTTCTCCCAATTTTCTGCTTCCCTCCTAATTCTTGTTGCATTGGCTTTTTTTTATACAAAAACATTTCAATTTGACATAATCAAAATTATCCATTTTGCATTTTGTAATGCTCTCTATCTCTTGTTGGGTCATGAATTCTTTACTTTTCCACAAATCTGATAAGTAAACTATTCCTTGCTTTCCCAAATTACTTATAGTATCAGCTTTTACTCCTTAATCATGAACGCATTTTGACTTTATTTTGGTATATGGTGTAAGATATTGGTCTGTGCCCAGTTTTTGCCCTACCATTTTCCAATTTTCCCAACAGTTTTTGTGAAATAGTGAATTATTAGTCCAGAAGCTGGACTCTTTGGGTTTCTCAAAGAGTAGATTGCTAAACTTGTTGATTTCACCTACTTGGGTACCTATCCTATTCCACTGATCCACACCCCTGTTTCTTAACCAGTACCAGGCAGTTTTGATGACTGCTGCTGTGTACTACAGTTTAATATCTGGTGTGGCTAAGCCAACTTCTCTAGCATGTCTTTTCATTAATATCCTAGATACTCTAGACCTCTTGTTTTTCCAAATGAATTTTGTTATTATTTTGTCCAGCTCAGTAAAAAAAATTTTTGGTAGTTCGATTGGTATGGCACTGAATAGATAGATTAATTTAGGTAAAATTGTCATTTTTATTATATTAGGTCGGCCTAACCATGAGCAACTGATATTTTTCCATTTATTTAGATCTGATTTTATTCACGTGAAAAGTGTTTCATAGTTATGTTCATATAGGCCCTGGGTTTGTCTTGGCAAATAGACTCCCAAATATTTTATAGTGCCTTCAGTAACTTTGAATGGAATTTCTCTTTTTATCTCTTGCTGTTGGGCTTTGTCAGTAATGTATAGGAATGCTGAGGATTTATGTGGGTTTATTTTATATCCTGCAACTTTGCTAAAGTTGTTTATTATTTCAAGTAGTTTTTTACTTGATTCTCTAGGATTCTCTAGATAAATCATCATATCATCTGCAAAAAGTGATAATTTAGTTTCTTCTTTTCCTATTCTAATTCCTTCAATTTCTTTTTCTTCTCTTATTGCTACAGCTAATGTTTCTAGTACCAAATTGAATAATAGGGGTGATAATGGACATCCTTGTTTCACCCCTGATCTTATTGGGAATGCATCTAGTTTATCCCCATTACAAATAATGCTTGTTGATGGTTTTAGGTAGATGCTATTTATAATTTTGAGGAAGGTTCCACTTATTCCTATTCTTTCTAGTGTTTTCAATAGGAATGGGTGTTGTACTTTGTCAAAGGCTTTTTCTGCGTCTATTGAGATGATCATATGGTTTCTGCTAGTTTTGTTGTTGATATGGTCACTTATGCTAATAGTTTTCCTAATATTGAACCAGCCTTGCATTCCTGTAATAAATCCTACCTGGTCATAGTGTATTATTCTCGTAATGAGTTGCTGCAATCTTTTTGCTAATATTTTATTTAAAATTTTTGCATCAATATTCATTAGAGAAATTGGTCTATAATATTCTTTCTCTGTTTTAACTCTACCTGGTTTGGGTATTAGTACCATATTTGTGTCATAAAAAGAATTTGGTGGGACTCCTTCTTCACCTATTTTCCCAAATAGTCTACAAAGTATTAGAATTAGTTTTTCTTTAAATGTTTATAGAATTCACATGTAAAACCATCTGGACCTGGAGATTTTTTCCTAGGGACTTCGTTGATGGCATGCTCAATTTCTTTTTCTGAGATGGGGTTATTAAGAAATTTCACTTCCTTCTCTGTTAGCCTGGGCAGTTTATGTTTTTGTAGATATTCATCCATATCTCTAAGGTTGTCAAATTTATGGGCATACAGTTGGGCAAAATAATTCCTAATTATTGTTTTGATTTCCTCTTCTTTAGAGGTGACCTCACACTTTTCATTTTTGATACTGGTAATTTGATTTTCTTCTTTCTTTTTTTAAATCAAATTGGCCAAAGGTTTATCAATTTTGTTGGTTTTTTCATAAAATCAGCTCTTTGTTTTATTTATTAATTCAATAGTTTTCTTGGTTTCAATTTTATTAATCTCTCCTTTGATTTTCAGTATTTCTAATTTGGTATTTAATTGGGGGTTTTCAATTTGCTCTTTTTTTCCAGCTTTTTCAGCTGTATGCCCAGATCATTGATCTCCTCTTTCCCTATTTTATTCATGTAGGCATTTAGAGATATAAAACTTCCCCTAAGAACTGCTTTTGCTGCATCCCATAAGTTTTGGTATGTTGTTTCATTATTGTCATTCTCTTGAATCAAATTATTAATTTTTTCTCTGATTTGTTCTTTGGCCCACTCATTCTTTAGAATTAAATTATTTAGTTTCCAATTAGTTTTTAGCTTATTTTTCCATCGTTCTTTATTAAAAATGATTCTTATTGCATCATGATCTGAAAAGGATGCATTGACTACTTCTGCTTTTCTGCACTGGATTGTGAGGTTTTTATGCTCTAGTACATGGTCAATTTTTGAGTATGTGCCATGTACTTTTGAGAAGAAAGTATATTCCTTTTTATCCCCATTCAGTTTTCTCCAGAGGTCTATCATATGTGCCTTTTCTAAAATTCTGTTTACCTCCTTAACTTTTTTCTTATTTATTTTGAGGTTAGATTTATTATTTGGCTATAATATTTCTTGGGGTTTTCAGTTTGGGATCTCTTTCAGGGGGTGATCGGTGAATTCTTTCAATGACTATTTTGCCCTCTGGTTCTAGGACCTCTGGGCAGTTGTCTTTGATAATTTCTTCAAAGATACTGTCAAGGCTCTTTTTTTCATCGTAGATTTCCGGTAGCCCAATAACTCTCAAATTGTCTCTCCTGGATCTATTTTCCAGGTCAGTTGTCTTGCCAATCAGATATTTCACATTTTTTTCTATTTTTTCATTCTTTACGTTTTGTTTTATTACTTCTTGGTGCCTCATAGATTCATTAGCTTCCACTTGCTCAAGTCTAATTTTGAGTGAGTTAGTGTTTACATTTTGCTTTTGAGTCTCCTTTTCCAATTGGTTGATTTTGCCTCTCAAGGTGTCCTTTTCTCTCTCTAGATTCTGAATCTCCATATCCTTTTCACCAATCTTATTATTTAGGGACTTGATTTCATCAGTGAATTTTTTTCCATTTTTTCCATATTTTCTTTTAGCTCCCTAATTTGGTTTTTAAAATCCTCCTTTAGCTCTTCCAGCAGTGATTTTTGGGCTGGAGACCAGTTCATATTAGCTTTTGAGGTATCTGATGTATCTACAGTGTCATTGCTACCCTCTTCTATGTTCATATTTTGATCCTGCCTGTCTCCATAAAAAGAATCTATTGTCCTCGGTTTTTTTATGTTCTTCTTCATGTTTGTTTGACTTTTGCTGGATTTACAATGAATTTCTATCTGTAGGCCTCAGGGCTTTCTGTCCCAGCTTTCTTATTCTGGGGGTTGTGAGTCTAGAATTATAACCTTCAGTTTCCTGAGGTGTGGGGGAGGGGTCTGGCTCCCTGGTGTCTCCCTCCCTGTGGGTGCTCTCCAGCACTTGCTTTTCAGCAATGGTCTCAGCTGTTTGTTGTTTGAGCTGATGTCTGGCACTTCCCCTGGGGGAGCAAGGTTACATCTGGGCTCCTGGCGTTGACCCCTGCCAACTCTGCCCCTCTGGGACTAATGAACTTCTGCTATTTAACCACTGAAGCCCCACTACTTTCTGCTCAGTTTCAGCGTTCTTTTTTTTCCCCCCGAGGGATTCTCTGGGTGGGGAGGAGAGGGATTAGAGCTGTTTACTTGGACATTAAGAACTCCTGGAAGTTCAAGAAGCTGCGTTTAATAAGTTTGGGCTGCAAACTTCTGGAGACGGTGTTTCATGGGTGGTGTTGCGCTGCCTCTCGTCGCTTCCACAGACTGCCGTCCTGTGTTGGGAGTCCTGGGGATCTCCGCCGGTTTTGGGCACCCAGCTTTCTCCCAGCCTGTCTCCCACGTGGATTTCCCGGCCAACAGCTTCCGCCTTGGTCTGGAGCAGCTCCGCACCGATCACTCTCCGAGCCTACAGGTTCGTGCCTCTGGCCTTTCAGACTCTCCCGGCTCAGAAATTTGCCCCACGCAGATTGTTCGCAGTTTCTGACTCTCTCAAATCTGCTCAAATTCACTTTTTTATAGGAATCTGACCGACCTTGTGAGAGAGCTCCAGTAAGATGCTGCCTTCAAGCGGCCATCTTGGCTCTGCCCCCCCCTTCTTGATCTTAATATTCTTTCTCTCTCTCTCTCTCTTTCTCTCTCTCTTTCTCTTTCTCTCTCTCTCTCTGTCTGTCTGTCTCTCTCTCTCTTTCTCTCTGTCTGTCTCTCTCTCTCATTAAGGATCTATCAGTCTTTTATCCTTTAATTCTAAATTTCTGTAAATCCATCGTATGAAAATTAAATCATTTTTTTTTTTCAATTGAAAGTGAAAAATCTTGTGTCCTTCCCTCTAAATGAAAACAAAAATTTTTTGAAAATCATCAAAAGTAAGAAGCATGGAAGAATAGAAAGAGCACTGAATTCAATACACAAAATGTGGGTCATATCATATTTATTCTACCTATTAGCTTTTAGGATATTGATGATCCATTTTGCTTCTCATGGCCTTAGTTTTATCATATGTACAATAAGGAATTTGGATTTGATGGCTTCTAAGGTCCCTTACAGTGCTTAATTTATTATTTTTAGTAGAAGAGAGATTCTTTCTTGGATAATTAAGGGGAAAAAAATCACAGTACATAGACATATGTGCATTCAGAGAAGTCCTGCCTTACAAATTTCCCCTTGGTTTTCATGCAATTGATATCAGCTAATGAACTACTATTAACAGTTCCCATGGTAAAATAATAATAAATAGAATTAGGTGCCTAATCAGTGTTTATGGATTAATTTTAAAGTTCAATGCTCTGTGTAGGAAAGCTCTGTTATTTATTTATTGCTAGGAATGTGAATTCAGATTTAATGAATAATGTATTCTATACCAAGAATGCAGGGCTGGTTCAATATTAGGAAAACTATCAGTATAACTGACCGTATCAAAAACAAAACTGCCAGAGATCATATGATGATCCCAATAGATACAGAAAAAGTTTTTGCAAAATACAGCACTTACACCTGTCTCCAGTCATCCTGATCTGTATCTGGCCACTGGACTCAAATGGCTCCAGAGAAGAAAGTGAGGCTGGTGACTTTGCACAGCCCTCACTCACTTAAATTGAATTCACTTGCATGTCACAGCATCACCTCCTTGATTTTATGGTCATTTTTGAGAACAAAAGACAAACAACAGTAGTACCCATTCTTATTAAAACATAGAGGGCATAGGAATAAATGAAATTTTCCTTAAAATGAATAGTAGTATCTATCTAAAACAATCAGCAAGCATTATCTGTAACAGGGATAAACTAGAAGCATTCCCAATAAGATCAGGAGTGAAACAAGGATGCCCATTGTCACCACTGCTTCAATGTTGTATTAGAAATGATATTTTTAGTAATATGAGAAGAAAAAGAAATTAAAGGAATTAGAATGAGTGGTGAGGAAACATAACTATCACCCATTGCAGATAATATAATGGTATATTTAGAGAATTCTAGAGAATCAACTAAAACAACTACTTGAAACAATTAACAACTGTAGCAAAGTGGCAGGATATAAAATAAACCCATACAAATCATCAGTATTTCTATATACTCCCAACAGAGCCCAACAGCAAGAGATAGAGAAATTCCATTTAAAATAACTGTAGCAAATATAAAATAATTTCGACTCCACCTGCCAAGAAAGACGTAGGAATTATAGCAACATAATTGTAAAATACTTTTCATGCACATTAAGTCAGATCTAAATAAACAATTGGAAGAATATCAATTGCTCATAGGTAGACTCAGCTAATATAATTAAATGACAATTCTATCTAAATCAATTTACTTTTTCAGTGCCATATTAAACTACCAACTGATTATTTTATTAAGCTAGAAACAATAACAATAAAATTCATCTGGAAGAACAAAAGGTTAAGAATATCAAGGGAATTAATGGGAAAGAATGCAAAGAAAGTTGGTCTAGCCATACCATATCTAAACCTCTATAATAAAGTGGCAGTCATCAAAACTGTTTGGTACTGGTGAAGAAATCTAGTGGTGGATCAGTGGAATAGCTTAGGTACACAAAAAAATGGTATTCAACAACTATAGTAATCTACGGTTTAATAAGCTGAAAGACTCCACCTTCTGGGATAAGAACTCACTCTTTGATGAAAATTGCTGGGAAAACTGAAAATAACATAGCAGAAACTAGACACAGCCTAACATCTTACACCCTTTTCCAATAATTGGTACATGATTTAGACATAACAGGCGATATCATAAGAAAATTAGGAGAACAAGGAATAGTTTACTTGTCAGATCTAGGGAGAAGGGAAGAAGTTATGACCAAACAAGAGAGAGAGAACATTATGAATTCTAAAATGGCTAATTTAGACTACATTAAATTTAAAAGGTTTTGTACAAAAAATGCTAATGCAACCAAGATTAGAAGGCAAGCAGAAATCTGGGAAACAGCTTTTATAGCTAAAGACCTCATTTCTCAAATGCATAGAGAGTGAAGCCCAATTTATAAGAATACCCAACCATTCCCCAACTGATAAATTGTCAAAAGATATGAATAAGTTGGTGAAGAAATTAAAGCTATCTATAATCATATGAAAAAATGCTCTAAGTCACTATTGATTAGAGAAATGAAAATTAAAACAACTTTGAGGTACAACCTCAGACTTATCAGATTGGCTAATATTACAGAAATGGAAAATTATAAATATTAGAGAAGATGAAGGAAAAATGGAACGCCAATTCATTTTGGTACAGTTGTGAACTGATCCAAGCATTCCACAGAACAACTGGGAACTATGCACAAAGATCGAGAAACTGTGGCTACCCTTTGATTCAGCAATACCAGTACTGGGTCCATATCCTAAAGAGATCATAAAAAGGGCAAAAGACCCATGCTTAAAAAAATATTTATAACACCTCTTTTTGTGGTGGCAAAGAATTGGAAACTGACAGGATGCCCATCGATTGGGGAATGGCTGAACAAGTTGTAGTATGTGAACATGAGGGAATACTATTGCTCTATAAGAAATGTTGAGCAGCTGGATTTCAGAAAAACCTGGAAAAGATTTACGTGAACTGGTGCTGAGTGAAGTGAGAAGAACTAGGAGAATATCACACACAGTAAAAGCAACTTTGTGCAGTGATCAACTGTGGTACTCTTCTAAGTAATACAATGAACCATGACAATTCCAAAAGATTCATAATGGAAAATGCTATCCACAACCAGAGAAAGAATTATGAAGTATGAATGCACTTTGAAGCATACTATTTTACCTGTTTTTGTTTTCTTTTTCTTTCCTATAGTTTTTCCTTTTTGTTCTGATTCTTCTTTCACAACATGACCAATGTAGAAATACGTTTACACATATAGCCTATATCAGATTTGTTGCTGTCTTGGGGAGGAAGGAGGGAATTTGGAACTCAAATTGGAACTCAATATTTTACAAAAGTTAATGTTGAAAACTATCTTTACCTATAATTGGAAAAAATAAAATGCTATTGAAAGAAAAGAAAACAAAACAAAACAAAATAAATTTTTTTCCAAGAATTCCTTTTTTTTTGGTGTCTATTTTTAAATCCTTAGAGTCAAGCATATGGTATTTCAATATTATTGAATTTTAATGATATTTAAATAACTGTGCAGGTAGGTACTGACCTTGGTAGGATTAGCAGACTTATCTTGATAGAAGTATGTACTGTAAAATCATTACTCTGTATAATTAAGTTCATCATTTATCTTCATTTTAAAAGCATATTTTGTCAGTTTGAATAGTGCTGTAGTGAAGGTAGCGATGGTGAATGATTAGAAGAAATATTGATGAAAAAAACATAGAGACATTCTATAGGCTATTTCTGTGCCTGACTCCAAAAACTATAGAAAAGTGAACAATTCAAGTTACTTATGTGGGCCAGTCTTTGTTATAGTAACAAATATATAGATGACTGAAGTGTAACTCTTCATTCAGATATCTAGGGAATGTTGTAAATCTAACCTGCATTTAGTGCTTTAGTCATCAGAAATGACTATCATTTTTGTATTGAATTCTTGTCATATGACATATTTTATGTGTATATTTGAAATACTACAGGCACACTGAACTGGGAACCAGATATTCTAGGTCTTATTTCTGGTACTAACATTTGGAAGCTGTACACTTTGAAGCAAGTAAATTTAAACTATCAGAGCTTCCATTTCTTTATCTGTAAAAAAAAATGGATAATTGTACACCTATGGTTTTTTTCTTTCAAAGATTTTGTCAAGAATAAAATAAAATAATGAATATCAAAGTGTGTTTTTAAAACTCTAAAGTGCTATGGCTAAGTGAACAGGATGTTAACTATTTTTGAGGCATTAATTCAGTAAACAAAATTAATTGAGGGGTGGAGCCAAGATGGCGGCTGGTAAGCAGGGACTAGAGTGAGCTCCATACCAAGTCCCTCCAAAAACCTATAAAAAATGGCTCTGAATCAATTCTAGAATGGCAGAACCCACAGACCAGCAGAGGGAAGCAGGGCTCCAGCCCAGGACAGCCTGGATGGTCTCTGGGTGAGGTCTATTCCACACGGAGCTGGGAGCTGGGAGGTGGGAGCTGGGAACGGAGTGGAGCAGAGCCCAGCCTGAGTGGGGTGGAACAACCAAACTTGGAGTCGGGCAGATGGGGCCCCTAGCGCCCTGAATATGTGAGCTGTGGCAGTAACCAGACCCCTCAACCCACAAACACCAAAGACTGTGGAGAAGGTTAGTGGGAAAAGCTGTGGGAGTGGAAGGAGTTCGTGGTTCGGCTTCCAGCCCCGGGGACAGCGGAGGTGGGGCAGCTACAGTTGCTGCTGCTTCTGGCCCCAGGCCCACCTGGTGGGAGGAATTAAGTGGTGGATCAGAGCAGGAGTGCAACAGCCTGCTGAAGATCCAAGCCCAGCCCGGGTTGGGGGTTCTTGGGGAAGGAGTAGTGCGGGTCTGACAGAGCTGGCACCTCCCCCCCAAACGTGGAACATAGAACTCTTTAGTCTACAAGCAGTCATACCCCGCTGAAAAACTCAAGGGTCAAGTTGGTTGGTTGGGAATATGGCCAGGCAGTGAAAATGCCCCCAGATTCAGTCTCAGGCTTTGGATACTTTCTTTGGTGACAAAGAAGACCAAAACATACAGCCTAAAGAAGACAACAAAGTCATAGAGCCTACAACAAAAGCCTCCAAGAAAAACATGAACTGGACCCAGGCCATAGAAGAACTCAAAAAGGATTTGGAAAAGCAAGTTAGAGAAGTAGAGGAAAAATTGGGAAGAGAAATGAGAAGGATGCGAGAAAACCATGAAAAACAAGTCAATGACTTGCTAAAGGAGACCCAAAAAATACTGAAAAATACACTGAAGAAAGCAACACATTAAAAAACAGACTAACTCAAATGGCAAAAGAGCTTCAAAAAGCCAATGAGGAGAAGAATGCCTTGAAAGGCAGAATTAGCCAAATGCAAAAGGAGGTCCAAAAGACCACTGAAGAAAATACTACTTTAAAAATTAGATTGGAGCAAGTGGAAGCTAGTGACTATATGAGAAATCAGGATATTATAAAACAGAACCAAAGGAATGAAAAAATGGAAGACAATGTGAAATATCTCCTTGGAAAAACCACTGACCTGGAAAATAGATCTAGGAGAGATAATTTAAAAATTATTGGACTACCTGAAAGCCATGATCAAAAAAAGATCATAGATACCATCTTTCAAGAAATTATCAAGGAGAACTGCCCTGATATTCTAGAGCCACAGGGCAAAATAGAAATTGAAAGAATCCATCGATCGCCTCCTCAAATAGATCCCAAAAAGAAATCTCCTAGGAATATTGTCGCCAAATTCCAGAGCTCCCAGATCAAGGAGAAAATACTGCAAGCAGCCAGAAAGAAACAATTTGGGTATTGTGGAAACCCAATCAGAATACCCAAGATCTGGCAGCTTCTACATTAAGAGATCGAAGGGCTTGGAATGAGATATTCCGGAGGTCAATGGAGCTAGGATTAAAACCTAGAATCACCTACCCAGCAAAACTCAGTATCATGTTCCAAGGCAAAATATGGATTTTCAATAAAACAGAGGATTTTGAAGCTTTCTCAGTGAAAAGACCAGAACTGAATAGAAAATTTGACTTTCAAACACAAGAATCAAGAGATGCATGACAAGGTAATCAAGAAATGGAAATTGCAAGGGACTTACTAATGTTGAACTGTTTTGTTTACATTCCTACTTGGAAAGATGATGTGTATGATTCATGAGACCTCAGTATTAGGGTAGTTGAAGGGAATATGCATATATATATATATATATATATATATATATATATATATATGTGAATGTGTATGTATGTATATATCTATATGTATATGTATGTATGTGTATGTATATATATATGTTTATATATATATGTAAAAGAGGGAGAGTAGACACAGGGTGAGTTGAAGATGAAGGGAAGATATCTAAAAGAAATAAAATGAAATTAAGGGATGAGAGAGCAACATACTGATAGAGAGAGATGGGGAGAGATAGAATGGGGTGGATTATCTCACATAAAGGTGGCAAGAGGAAGCAGTTCTGTGGGAGCAAGGGAGAGGGCAGGTGAGGGGGGAATGAGTGAACCTTGCTCTCATCAGATTTGGCCTGAGGGGGAATACCATACATACTCAGTTGGGTATCTTACCCCACAGGAAAGAAGAGGGAGGAAGATAAAAAAAAATAAAAGGGGCGCTCTGATGGAGGGGAAGGCAGATGGGGGTGGAAGTAATCAAAATAAACACTTTGGAAAGGGGACAGGGTCAAGAGAGAAAATTCAACATAGCGGGATGGGTTGGGAAGGAGCAAAATGTAGTTAGCCTTTCACAACATGAGTATTGTGGGAGGGTTATACATAATGATACATGTGTGGCCTAGGTTGAATTGCTCTACTTCTTAGGGAGGGTTGGTGGGAAGGGAAGAGGGGAGAGAATTTGGAACTCAAAGTTTTAAAATCAGATGTTCAAAAAAAAAGTTTTTGCATGCAACTAAAAAATAAGATACACAGGCAACGGGGCATAGAAATTTATCTTCCCCTACAAGAAAGGAAGGGAAAACGGGATGAGAGGGGATGGGGTTGATAGAGGGGAGGGCTGACTGGGGAACAGGGCAACCAGAATATATGCCATCTTGGAGTGGGGGGGAGGGTAGAAATGGGGAGAAAATTTGCAATTCAAACTGTTGTGAAAATGCTGAAAACCAAATATGTTAAATAAATAAATTTAAATTAAAAAAATAATAGCACCTAAAAAAAAAGAATATGGTGCTATGCTTTGGTTCTTTAACAGGAATGGATTGTATCGAAAGAGGAATAGAAAGAATACATTGATTTGATGATTTCTGACGTGTTCAAAATGCTTTATAAGAAGAATGGAGGAGAATGAACAGAATAGCATTTGTAAGGGTAAAGCCCCAATATGATCTTAGGACTGTGAAAAACGCTAATGATAATAAAAAGACTATTTTGCTTTAAGTCAAACCATACCAAGGGATCACACAGGAAACAATGCATTCCTTGCCCTCATGTTGCCAACTTTTTTCTCTCCTATGCCAACTCTCTAACTCCACCTCCACCACCTCCTCACTCTATGACCATGATGGAGTGTACCACCATTTTTGTCAAGGACTTCCTGACCAATCACATAGCTCCTGCTATCTCCAAGACATTGGTGGCCCCATCAGGAGACAAACTACTGTTGTAAGTTCATCCTGTAAGTAAATAAATTACTGCTATTAAGCAGTACAAAGACAATTTACTGACTTTATAATCTAAATTTCAAAGAAACGAAAACTGCTTTTTTTGGCATGGTGTCAAAAAAAAAAGAACATTGACCAATTGGTTGATAAGTGCTGGACACATAAGAAATTGCTTCATGTGATTCACATGACTCCATTTCACCTGACTTCTCATGAGGCAGATCTATATGTCTGAGGCCTTCCTATTCACCTTTTTATATTTCTGGTTTGGGCTTTTTGTCCAGGTCTGAGATTTTATTGGTATAGAGAAATCCCAGGGAGGAAGCTTTCTCTACCAATGGACATTCTGCAAATTCAAATCTTACTCAGAGTGGCCTGAAGCACTAAGATGTTAAAGGTCACATAGACAGTATGTTTCAGAGGCAGGCAGGTCTTCCTGACTATCCCGCCGTCTCTTCGATACACAACCCTGACTCTCAGTATTCTATTAGTGAAAAATTATTTTGGCTTGCCTTCTCTGCATCTGGAAGGTGTATTCATGGATATTTCTGTGTCTGTGTGTATGTCAGCTCTGGTGGAAGGTGGTGGATGGCTTATAAGTCTTAAATAAGATTTCCAGAGAAATCTGAATCGATGTCTTCTTTTTCTCTGAATAAATTTTCCTGTGGCAAACAGAAAAAAAAAAAACAAAATTAAGAACATGAGTTTGTTCCATTGCATTTATGACATATTTGTGTAATGCTTTACACTTGGAAACATATTGTCACATCCCATTTTCTTCTTCTTTGTAACACAGGTTTGACCAAGTGACATTAGATGGATCTACAGGAATTTCAGATATTATAAACTACAAGAATTACAGGTATTATATATAGATATAGGTATAAACATATGCACAAATATGAAAATAGCATATGCACTTATGTCTGTATTATATGTATATTTTTCTATACATCATCTGTTTATCTGAATCTATCTATATTCTATCACATATCATTGTGATAAACTAGCAAAGAAACATTATTGATTCATTAATATATGTGCTTACTCTCTCAATAATTGCTTTCCCTTGAAAGAAATGAAAAATTGCCTCCAAATCACTTTGAGATCCATGAAAAAATGTTCTGCATTAGTAATAGTCTTTTTTCAATGTGATTTCTATTTTTAATTTATTTTACATCCATTTTTAATATTTTGAGTTTCAAATTCTCTTCTTCCCTATAGTCCCTCCTACATCCATAACACCTTGAAAAATATTCTCTTAATAAAGTATTATATTTCTATGTTGTGCTTCACATTGTATTTGACAATTGACTAGTTTGCTTTGCCATAAACCTCACATGCTAGGCTAGAACAAGAGTAAGGAGAGATATCACCAGACTGAGAGCATGACTTAGGTTTTCCTATATATAGAAAGAGAAACACTGGAAATATTGAAATTAATAGAAACTGAATATCCTCTGGTCATTTTCCAAATCAAGCTAGACACCTGTATAAAATTTTTCTTTGACATAAAAATGATGCCCTAACTTTGAATCCAGGATCTCCCAAACCAACCTCAATTTCCAACATGCTCAATTCAGGAACGCATTGTACTGACCACTTTGACAAACTCAAAGGTAGTCATTAACCCCTAAAAACGATGCTTCTTATATTAACATTTAGAAAAATAAAATTGATTACAAAATGTTTCTCAAACTTTAATAATGCTGCATATTCTACATATAAATGTTTTGATTTTGATTTCCAGAGAAATCAAGCAACCTAAAATGATGTTTTAAGAAGCTACCTACTATATTTATCATTTGATGACTAATCATTTGACATGTTTTTTTTAATGCAGAACACTAAAAAGGGGAGAAAGAATGTTTGTTTCCCTAACACAGAGCAGAATAAGTTCTTGTAAACTATTATATTAATGACTATTTTTTCTTCCAAGGTATCCTGTATTAAATTAATAATGAAAAAGGAGTGGCAGTTTTACATGAATAGACTAAGGATTAAATCATTACACTAACTTGTGTGTTTAAGAAAAAGGAGATTTCTATCTTCTATGGCTATTTAATTCCTCATTTTACATTCTTTTTATGCTTTCCAGGGAGCCACATGTTTTCAGTCTCAAGGGAACTACAGGGTAGTTGTTTTCATATTTATATTTTTAATTAATTAAAAAATTATAACTTTATGATTTGTTTCAATATGTATGAATGTTCATATATACATATACATATATATCAAATAGAATAATTAGAATGCTTATATGGTTAAACATAAATTCTCAAATTTGGGTTCAATAATTCAGTGCTGGGAAATTTTGCAGACCAAAATCCAAATGAGAGGTAAGAGTGATAAACCAGAAAAAAACAAAATCAAACAAACAAAAGAACTAAAGCTATTTTAGGCATAAAGAACAGTGCTGTCCAATACAAAGGGGTGAGAGTCTCATTGTATTCTAATGTGTTCAGCACAAATTTAGACTAAAGCATTTAGTTCTGTGTACCGCATTTTAGAAGAACATTGATAAATTATAAAGTTTCTAGAGGTGGAAAACCTGAATTGTGAAGGGTTTTAAGATCTTGCTATGGAAAAATTGCAGATTAAAAAGGATACAACAGTGAATTAAGATATTATGATCCACATGATTGCTTTTGTCAAATGTATTAATGCCGGCCATATAGGGAAAAAAAAGAAAGGTTGAATTTGTTATGCTTGGTTGTAGAAGACAGAACTAAGAGTGACAGATGTGAGTTCCTAATTAGAAAAATAACTTAAAAATCAAAAGATTGAAAAATAAGAAGGAATTGTAAGGTACAAACTATTAAAAATAACTGAACTAGTAAACAGTTCAAGGAGAATCCAAGAATCATTAGACTCCCTGAAAATCATAAACAACCTCAACAACAAAAATCAATTAAAATATTTCAATATTTTATTAAAAATATCATCCAGATCTGTTATAATCAGAAGGCAAAAATGAGAATAGAAAGAATCCACCAGGCTCCTCCTAAAAGAAATCTCAAAATAATAATTACCAAGAAAGTTTTTGCTTAAATTCAGAGCTTCTAGGTCCAAGAAAAGAAAGTGAATATCACTCAAAGTGAGATTGAATACTAAGAAGTCACAATCAGCATCACCTAAGTATTGGCAGCTGTAATCATAAAGGAAAGCAGAACCTGGAGAATGATATTTAAAAACCAAAAGATGAAGTCTTACCACTACAAGTAAAATATCAGGTAAAAGAGAGTATGATCTTCTGGGGGAGGAGAGAGGGACAGACTTTTAATTAAAAAGAAGGTTTAACAAGTGCTCCTGATCAAAATGCCAGAAATGTAAAGGAACTTTGAAATGTAAATATAAGAAAAGTAAATACAAGAGAAAAAGAGAGGTAAAATATACCTGCTCAAATGGAAAATTCTATACAATGATGAATTGTTCACATTCTAATAGGGGAAAACAAATAAAAGTGTTCACTGAAAATCCTTATATCTTCAAGGAACATAAACTTAAACAAGGCTGATAGAAGGTCTGGGGAGGTTTTCTCCTTCCCAGAAGGACACTTAAAGACAAATACATGGTGTATTAGACAGAGCCCTGGACATTGAGTGCACTGATTAGCTGTGACCCTGTGCAAGTCACTTAACCTGTTTCTCTCAGTTTCCTTGTCTATAGAATAAAGATAATATAAACTGTTGTGGAGATCAAATAATATTATGTTTTTTGAAAACTCTTAGGTCAGTTCCTGGTACACATTAAGTGCTTAAGAAGTGCATTTTTCCTTACTTCCTTGAAGAACTAACTAAAAAAAAAGAGTGGGTGAGAATGGGAGGAAACTTACTATCATAACTTCATTCTGCTGCTCATTTTATTTTATTCACCAGGTTCTTGAAAAGGATCTACATACTTACAACATCACCCATGGGCTCAGGATATGATCTGTTTTCTTCAGAATGCTAAAGGATACTTGAGTTCAAATGGATCTTTAGGCATAATCCCATAAATGGCTATTTATCAAGAGTTCTCATTATTGAAGATGGCAGCTGGAAAGCAGGGACTAGCATAAGCTCCCTGCAGAGTCCCTCCAAAAACCTATAAAAAATGGCTCTGAACCAATTCTAGAACTGCAGAACCCACAAAACAGCAGAGGGATGCTGGGCTCTAGCCCAGGACAGCCTGGATGGTCATTGGGTGAGGTCTATCCTGCATGGAGCTGGGAGCAGAGGGGAGCTGAACCCAGCCAAGCCTAGTGTGAGTGGCGTGGACCAAACAGAATGGGAGCCGGGTGGAGCTGCCCTAGCACCCTGAATCAATGAGCTGCAGTAGTTACCAGACTTCTCAACCCACAAACACCAAAGACAACAGAGAAAGTTAGTGGGAAAAGGTGCGGGAGTGGAAGGAGTCCACAGTTCGGCCACCGCCCCCAGGGCAGTGGAGGTGGGGCAACTACAGAAGTACAGCTGCAGTTGCTTCAGGCCCCAGGCCTACCTGGTGGGAGGAATTAAGTGGTGGATCAGAGCAGGAGTGAAGAGCCTGCTGAAGATCTAAGTCCAGTCCGGGTTGGGGGTTCTTGGGGAAGGAGGAATGCTGTTGTGGCAGAGCTGGCGCATCCCCCCCCAAACGTAGAGCATAGAACTCTTTAGTCTACAAGCAGTCATACCCTGCTGAAAAACTCAAGGGTCAAGTTAGTTGCCTGGGAATATGGCCAGGTAGCGAAAACACACCCAGCTTCAGTCGCAGACTTTGGATTCTTTCTTTGGTGACAAAGAAGACCAAAACATGCAGACAGAAGAAGTTAACAAAGTCAAAGAGCCTACAACAAAAGCCTCCAAGAAAAACATGAACTGGTCTCAAGCCATGGAAGAGCTCAAAAATGACTTGGAAAAGCAAGTTAGAGAAGTAGAGGAAAAATTGGGAAGAGAAATGAGAAGGATGCAAGAAAACCATGAAAAACAAGTCAATAACATGCTAAAGGAGACCTAAAAAAATACTGAAAAATATACTAAAGAAAACAACACCTTGAAAAATAGACTAACCCAAATGGCAAAAGAGCTGCAAAAAGCCAATGAGGAGAAGAACGCCTTGAAAGGAAGAATTAGCCAAATGGAAAAGGAAGTCCAAAAGACCACTGAAGAAAATACTACCTTAAAAATTAGATTGGAGCAAGTAGAAGCTAGTGAGTTGATGAGAAATCAAGATATCATAAATCAGAACCATAGGAATGAAAAAATGGAAGACAATGTGAAATATCTCATTGGAAAAACTACTGACCTGGAAAATAGATCCAGGAGAGATAATTTAAAAATCATTGGACTACCTGAAATCCATGATCCAAAAAGAGCCTAGATATCATCCTTCAAGAAATTATCAAAGAGAACTACCCTGATATTCTAGAGCCACAGGGCAAAACAGAAATTGAAAGAATCCATCGGTTGCCTCCTCAAATAAATCCCAAAAAGAAATCTCCTAGGAATATTGTTGCAAATTCCAGAGCTCCCACATCAAGGAGAAAATATTGTAGGCAGCCAGAAAGAAACAATTTGAGCATTATGGAAACACAATCAGAATAATCCCAGATCTGGCAGCTTCTACATTAAGAAATCAAAGGGCTTGGAATATGATATTCCGGAGGTCAATGGAGCTTGGATTAAAACCAAGAATAACCTACCCAGCAAAACTGAGTATCATACTCCAAGGTGAAATATAGATTTTCAATAAAATAGAGGAATTTTAAGCTTTCTCATTGAAAAGACCAGAGCTGAATAGAAAATTTGACTTTCAAACACAAGAATCAAGAGAATCATGAGAAGCTGAACAAGAAAGAGAAATCATAAGGGACTTACTAAAGTTGAACTGTTTTGTTTACATTCCTACTTGGAAAGATGATTTGTATGATTCATTAGACCTCAATATCATAGTAGCTGAAAGGAATATGTATGTATATGTATGTATGTATGTATATATATATATATATATATATATATATATATATATGTATATATATATATGTATATATATATACACAAATATGTGTGTACATATATATACATATATGTGTATGTATATTTGTAGGTGTATGTATATGTATATATGGGGGTATGTATGTATACACACACACACAGAGGATAACATAGGAATATACTTAGAGAGGGAGAAAGGGAGAGATAGAATGGGGTAAATTATCTCACATAAAAGTGGCAAGAAAAAGAATTTCTGTAGGAAGGGAGGAGGGGGCAGGTGAGGAGGAATGAGTAAATCTTGCTCTCATCAGATTTGACCTGAGGAGGGAATACTATACACACTCAATTGGGAAGATAAAAAGTGGGGACGATAGAAGGGAGGGCAGATGGGGGGAGGAGGTAATCAAAAACAAACACTTTCGAAAAGAGACAGGGTCAAGGGAGAAAATTCAATAAAGGGGGATTAGGTTAGGAAGGAGCAAAACATAGTTAATCTTTCACAACATGAGTATTGTGGAAGGGTTATACATAATGATACACATGTGGCCTATGTTGAATTGCTTGCCTCCTTAGGGAGGGTGGTAGGGAGGGAAGAGGGGAGAGAATTTGGAAGTTTTAAAAACAGACGTTCAAAAACAACAACAGAAAAAATTTTTGCGTGCAACTAGGAAATAAGATACACTGGATATGGGGCATAGAAATTTATCTGCCCTACAAGAGAAGGAGGGAAGGGCAGATGGGAGGGGAGTGGGGTGATAGATGGGAGGGCTGACTGGAGAATGGCGGAACCAGAATATATGCCATCTTGGAGTGGGTCGGAGGGTAGAAATGGGGAGAAAATTTGTAATTCAAACTCTTGTGAAAATCAGTGCTGAAAACTAAATATTTTAAATAAATTAAATAAAAAAGAAAAAAAGAGTTCTCATTATTGAGAAACTTTTCAAGTTTAGTGTGCATAAAAAAATAGTTGTGAACATATGAATACATATGCATTTCTCACCAGGCACTCTGGTAAAAAGAGATCTACTTTAGAGAAGTCCAAAATCATACTGGACCCATTGTGACCATAACATTTAGTCTATGATTTTATAAGGATCAAGGGATCACGGATATACTGCTCTTAGGCAGTGAGAAGCAAGCTACCTCAACCTTTTCATTTTACAGAGGAGGTAACTGAAGCTCAAAATGGACATATTCAAATCTTTGAATATATTAATGATGATAATTTAATGAAAATTGAACGTAGTTAAAAAATAAGTCAAGAGCAATGTTTAATTAAGGGGCCAAATTAAGCCCCTTATGAAGAGAATAAAAGTTTTTCTGTCCTTCTACCTCAGAGGCTTGGAATTAGAAGATTTTGTAGAAACAACTAAATCACTAGGAATTTGGAAGTCAAGGAATTTTTAAAATTAAATTTTGTGTAGAGATCATAGTTTAAGTTGGATTTATCCAAAAATGCGAATTATTAACAAAAATCTAAAACTGAATGATGGCCACACTTACAGAATAGAGAGATATAGCATTATACATTAGAATCTATTTTTTAAAATATCTAAACATATATGTCTCAAACTTACCAGGGAGAAATATGCCCTAACAGGTTTATTATGGTTATTCTGCCTGTTATGTTTTGACATGTAAATTATATATTTCATGTATAATCTTCTTAAGGGCTTAATAGGCTTCAATGATGTTTTTCTATAAACCTTTACTGAAGTTATTCATTACAGATGTTCCCTAATGAATGTGGAAGTTCTTCAGTATCATGTTTTTTGATAAATTGTCTCAGAAGTTTTTTAAAAAGTACATAATAAGCTGTACTTTTTGACTTCATGAATCAAGTAAACCTTTAAAATATTCATCATAAAAATACCTTTTGGTATGTTAATAGATAATACCTATTAGACATTACTGAGTGACTGGCAGGGATAATTCAAACCTCAATAAAGTATATGTACTGCGAATGAAAGATGTGAAGTTTGAATTAGGGCCAAATGCTTTTAAATAATTTCAATCTATAGGGAACTTGCAACATGTTCTTGTAGGTCACTACTTACTCTTTTCATCATTCACTTATCAGGGTCACATAGAGGGGGGTGCTATCTATTAAACTTCCCACTAAGTTAGAAGGGGAATGATAAATTTTGCATGTGTTTCCTTCTCTTCCTCTCTATTTTCTATTGTTACAATCAGTCCATCATTTTGAAAAATTGTTCTTTAGCATTTAGCCAATTCAGGTAGGGAGCATTTTTTATTGCTGCTCCCTGTAGGAGGCTTAGTAGCCAGCAGCTGCTCCCCACTAAATGTAGGTATGTCTAAGAATACAACCACCAATCTCAAATGTCACAGTGACAGTAGATTTAAATGAACAATTTTCAGTAGCCCTGAAAACTGAAAAGTTCTCAGGTCAGGACACACACACACACACAGACACACACACGCACATGTACACACACATGCACACACATTTAGCCACATGTAAATATTTACATACCACACCTATACATGTACATTGTGATATTACATGTATATATTTAAACCCATACACACAGATATGCACATGAACATTGTGTATATGCATGCATACATGTATACACATATGTGTATATATGCATGTATGTGTATATATGCATATATGTGCAAATATCTTAATGTATGTATATATGTATTTGTGTATGTGTATCTATATATTTATATCAATCTATCTATCTATACACACATCCTGAAGCTACTCTGAATATCCCAATGATACTTGTAGCTTGAAGAGTCTATGGCCTCTTTGTTTGGAAGCTTTCTTCTTGTGGATAATAAATTTCATAAAAATATGATTCACTTGAATTGTACTAATCATTAGAAAATAATTAATCTATATTTTCTTTTGAATGGTCTACAAGAATAGGAAATGGAAAATTCAATGTAGTCCCTTATATATGACTTTTGCAATTCATTGGAATAAAAGTAAACTTAGCTGCCCATTAGAAAATATTTCATTAGTTATCCTCTTTTCTTGGGTAGGTGAAGAGTAAAAAATAATGAACTTGGTATTCTCTGGAGCCATAGAAGAAGCAATAGGTAAGGCTAGATATCATATCAAAAATGTACTATTCATTAAACATTCACTTTTCTAAAGGGATCAAAGGTTATAGGAAAAGGAAAAATAGTAGGCATGTAATTTTTGCAAAATTTTCTAAAGGAACTCTCATTTCTAAATTAATAAAATTATTCAACAAGTCAAAAGCCAAGCACTCACTAACAGCCTCCCAAAATTTATGTAGGGAAAGTTATTTCATATAGGAATAACTAAATGTAATATTCAAATTTTAGCCAAAGTTACATATGAAAGTCTCATTTTTTATGTTTTGACAAGAGGTAGCAAACTTGAAATTTTGTCACATAAAATTAATACTTTCAGAAATAGAAGCTTTAAAATCATATAACATTTTAAAATGATAAACTGGAATCTCACTTAAATTATGTAACTTCTCATCTCTTCACCCTGGAGAATTAAACCCAAACTTAATTATTCATAGCCTCATATTTTAATATACTTTACTATTTCAATGATATATTATTTCATTACTGATCAGCTTTGGAAATTATAATAATAATCCTGGTTGGAAGTGTTTAGGGCCAAAACTAAGGTAAGGACTATCTAAGGGGACAGAAAGAGATGCATATGAGAGATGCTATGCCAGAATTCAGAAGACTTGGCAGATAGTTAGAGATATATGGGGTTAGAGAGAATGGGGCACTGGCATTGTAAACATGGTTTATTGGAAGGACAGTCTGCTTCAGAAAAAGAGGGAAGTTCTAAAGAAACATACTGAGTTTTTTTGAACATGTTTGATGATATTGAAACCATTCTTAAGACCTGGTTGGTTCAGAGGATTAAAAGCTAAGCCTGTTCAAATCACAACTCATCTCAGTTCATTCAGGTTGTCCTTAATGCCTAACTTTATTAACAATCCTCTTGTAATAACTAAGTAAATCTCCTTTTATTAAGACAGTTGAATGACCCACCAGTGTTTCATTTAGTTCTAGCATTGGACCTAAACTACCAGGAGACTGACCTGATTCAGGTCCAGTCCCTAACAGATGGCATATCAATGTGAAAATGTTCAATAGCTGATGGAAAACTGAAGACCAGGGGAGAGACTAGGACTAAATAGATGTGTGTGTATGTATATTATGTGCATGTGTGTGTGTGCATGTACACATATAATCATAAATTAGTAATGAATTCATTATAGTAGTATTTAATTTGATATATTATATTAATATATATTCATATATATGCATATACTTATCAGCCCTAGTCTCTCTCTAAAACTTCACTTCAGTATTCTATCACCAACTGCCTAGTGAATGTCTCCATGTGGATGACCCCTAGGCTGAATACATATGAATATGCATGCATGTGTGTACGTATACACATTCATATAGATTCACAATGCAATGTGCATGTATGTATGTGTGTGTCTGCATATATATGTACATATATATCACAAATAGTCATATAAAATGGGAAAGATATTTTATAGATAAGAACTGGAGAACTATAAGCCAAAGTTTGAAGTTATAGGGAAGCAACTACAAATTCAATTGAATAGGAGCTTTGTAAGGCCCAACCATTATCTTAAAAGTTCAGGATTCAGGGCAGAGCCAAGATGGCAGCTGGAAAGCAGGGACTTACCTGAGCTCTCCTCCACGTCCCTCCGAACACCTATAAAAATGTCTCTGAACAAATTCTGGAGTGGCAGAATGCATAAAATAGCAGAGAGAAGCAGGGCTCCAGCCCAGGAAAGCCTGGAATGTCACATGGTAGTGACTATTGCATGGAGCTGGGAGCAGAGCAGAGCAGAGCCAAGCAAGAGCCACCCCAGGACCAACCAGTAAGGGAGCCAGGCAGAACAGGCTACAGAGCCCTGAATCATTGAGCTGTGGCAGTTACCAGATTTCTCAACCCACAAAAGCCAAAGACACAGAGAAGGTTAATGGGAAAAGCTGCAGGGGACAGAGTGAAAGGAGTTCAGGGTTTGGCCACTGCCTTGGAGGCAGCAGAGGTGGTGCAGCTACAGAACTACAGCAGCAGTTGCTTCCAGCCCCAGGCCCACCTAGTGGGAGGAATTAAGTGGCGGATCAGACCAGGAGTACAGTCTGCTTAAAAAATGAGTCAGGTCCAGGTTGGCAGTTCTTGGGGGAGAAGGAGCACTGGTGTGGTAGAGCTTGCTGTGAGAAATAGCTCTGAAAACAATAGTCCATCTCCTCAAGCTTGGAAAAAAGTACTCTCTACTCTATACGCAGTCATACCCCCCGACGAAAAGCTCAAGGGTCAATTAGTTGGCTGGGAACATGGCCAGGCAGCAAAAATGGACGCAGATTCAGAAACAGACTTTGGAATCTTTCTTTGGTGACAAAGAAGACCAAAACATACAGCCAGAATAACTCAACAAAGTCAAAGAGCCTACATCAGAAGCCTTGAAGAAAAACATGAACTGGTCGCAGTCCATCGAACAGCCCAAAAAGGATTTGGAAAAGCAAGTTAGAGAAGTAGAGTAAAAATTGGGAAGAGAAATGGGAATGATGTGAGAAAACCATGAAAAACAAGTCAATGTCTTGCTAAAGGAGACCCAAAAACACTGAAGAAAATTACACCTTAAAAATAGAATAACTCAAATGGCAAAAGAGTTCCAAAAAGCCAATGAGGAGAAGAATGCCTTGAAAGGCAGAATTACACAAATGGAATAGGAGGTCCAAAAGACCACTGAAGAAAATGCTACCTTAAAAATGAGATTGGAGCAAGTGGGAGCTAGTGACTTTATGAGAAATCAAGATATTATAAAACAGAACCAAAAGAATGAAAAAATGGAAGACAATGTGAAATATTTCATTGGAAAAACCACTGACCTGGAGAATAGATCCAGGAGAGATAATTTAAAAATTATTGGACTACCTGAAAGCCAGGATCAAAAAAGAGCCTAGATATCATCTTTCAAGAAATTATCAAGGAGAACTGCTCTGATATTCTAGAGCCAGACAGTAAAATAGAAATTGAAAAATCCTCTGATCACCTCCTGAAAAAGATCCCCAAACGAAAACTTCTAGGAATATTGTTGCCAAATTCCAGAGCTCCCAGATCAAGGAGAAAATACAGCAAGCAGCCAGAAAGAAACAATGTGAGTATTGTGGAAACATAATCAGAATAACACAAGATCTAGAAGCTCCTACATTAAGGGATCAAAGGGCTTGGAATATGATATTCCAGAGGTCAATGGAGCTTGGATTAAAACCAAGAATCACCTACCCAGCAAAACTGAGTATCATGCTCCAAAGCAAAATATTGATTTTCAATAAAATAGGGGACTTTGAAGCTTTCTCAGTGAAAAGACCAGAGCTAAATAGAAAATTTGACTTTCAAACACAAGATTCAAGAGAAGCATGAAAAGGTAAACAAGAAAGAGAAATCACAAGGGACTTACTAAAGTTGAACTGTTTTGTTTACATTGCTACATGGAAAGATGATGTGTATGATACATGAGACCTCAGTATTAGGGTAGCTGAAGGGAATATACATGCATATACAGAGAGAGAGAGAGAGAGAGAGACAGAGACAGAGACAGAGATAGAAGGCACAGGGTGAGTTGCACATGAAGGGATGATATCTAAAAAAGTAAAGTCAAACTAAGGGATGAGAGAGGGAGAAAGGGAGAGATAGAATGGGGTAAATTATCTTGCATAAAAGTGGCAAGAAATAGCAGTTCTTTTGGGAGGGAAGAGGGGACAGGTGAGGTGGAATAAGTGAATCATCAGATTTGACCTGAGGAGGGAACAACATATACACTCAATTGGGTATCTAACCCTACAGGCAAGAAGGAGGAAGGAGATAAAAAGGGGGGATGACAGAAGCGAGGGCAGATAAGGGGAGGAGGTAATCAAAAGGAAACACTTTTGAAAAGGAACAGGGTCAAGAGAGAAAACTGGACAAAGTGGGATAGGATAGGAAGGAGCAAAATATAGTTAGTCTTTCACAACATGAGTATTGTGGAAGGGTTTTAGATAATTATACATATGTGGCCTATGTAAAATTGCTTGCCTTCTTAGGGAGGGTGGGTGGGGAGGGAGAGGGGAGAGAATTTGGAACTCAAAGTTTTAAAAACAGATGTTCAAAAAGAAAAAGTTTTTGCATAATGATACACATGTGGCTTATGCTGAATTGCTTGCCTTCTTAGGGAGGGTGGGTGGGAAGGGAAGAGGGGAGAGAATTTGCAACTCAAAGTTTTAAAAGAAGATGTTTAAAAAAAATTTTTTGCATGCAACTAGGAAATAAGATATACAGACAGTGGGGCATAGAAATTCATCTTGCCCTACAAGAAAGTAAGGGAAAAGGGGATGGTGGGGGAGTGGGGTGACAGAATGGAGGGCTGACTGGGGAATGGGGCAACCAGAATATATGCTATCTTGGAGTGGGGGGAAAGTAGAAATGGAGAGAAGATTTGTAATTCAAACTCTTGTGAAAATCAGTGCTGACAACTAAAAATCTTAAATAAATTAAATTTAAAAAAGCTCAGGATTCTCCTATTTCTTATAGCAGAATATTTTCCATCACTTTCCAATTGTCCCTTTAATTTCCAGGGTTTTTTTTTACCACTACAAAAAGTGCTATAAATATGTTTGTACATATGTAACCCCTTTTTGTACAAAGGTCCTATGTATAGAAATCTTTTCTTCTTCATTCTTCTTCTTTTATTTATAAACCTTTTGACATTATAACTGGTTAAAAGAGCAAGCACTGTTTAGTAATTTTTTACGTATAATTCTGAATTTTTCTTTCAAGAATGATTGTTCTCATTCATGTCTCCACCACCCAAAACAGGCATAGTATTTTATCTGTTTTCCCCAAGACAATACACCATAGGTCCTTTTTACTTCTTTGTCGTTTTTGCCAATCTGATGGATTTGAGGTTGAATTTCTGCTTTGCTTTAACATGCATTTTCTCTAATTACTATCATTTTGGAACTTTTTCTTTCATATGTCCAGATATAGTCTGGGTTTCTTTTCATGAGAAATGCCCTTCTTACACCATTTGTAAATTGGCAAATGACTGCCGTCCTCCTAAATGTTAATGAGTTCCTTATATATCTTGGGGAAAAAAAACTCCACATTCTTTTCTTCCTTCAAAGAAATTCACTGCATAGATTTTTCTCCAGTCATTTCCCTTTTAACCTTCACTTTACTAAATTTGTTTGTTCAAATATGTTTTTTTAAACCTTATGTACTTAAAATTATCCATTTGCTAATACTCTTTAAACATTTTAAGCAGCAGAGTCAAGCTCGATAGAGACCATAGAGGTCCTATTATCTAGTCCATATCCTCCCTTTTGCAGATTGAGAAACAAGCCAAGAGAAGTTAAAAGCCTTGTTCAAGGTCATACAAGTAGTAAGTGGCACAGTTTGTGTTCAAACTCAGATCTTACCATTCTAAATCCAAGAATTTTCCCTGAACATCATCTTAGCTTCTTGAATGCTTAAGGAATGCAAATTATGTTTAACATAAACCTAAGCAAAGCAATAGTTGCAAACACATAACTATCTATCTGCCTATCTATCTATCTATGTATCTATCATCTATCCATTTGTCTATTTTTACAAATTATACACACATACACATACAAGTGTATACATATACACACAACAAATATTTGTGATGATTCATGCAGAGGTTTTCGTGTTTCTATATTCATACAGATTTACTCATAGCTCCAATTTATGTGGATTAATCAAAGGGAGTGAAAGCAAAAAGCCTTTTCAATGAGAATGTTGAACAGCTTTTGTTCTTCTCCAGCTGGAGGAATTTACATTACTTATCAGGAAGAATTTCCTGTTATTGCAAATCAGTAAACATTGCTATACATTCCTGAGGGAGGTGATGGAGTCTTCTTCTCAGAAAGCATTTTAAAATAGGATAGATTCTTATCTATCTAGGATGGTTAATTACTAAAATGGATCTACTCAAAGGCAACTAGAGAATCTCTACAGCTCTCATCCATGCCTAGCAGTTTATCATTCTGTAATAGAACAATTTACTTATTATTTCAACTAAAATGTCTTCTCTCCAGTAACAAGTGTATGGAGCATTTGGGGAAGTAATTGAAACAGTTTAGGAGAATATCCTGTGAATTATCATTAAGTACAATAATAAATCCTTCAGTTCAGGCTTTGTTTTCTTCCAAAAAGCAAGAACAGGTTGCTTATATGTAGTAATACCTTGATCCATACATACAGGTATATTCTTCAAGTCGTTTTCCAAAGGGCACTATTAAAATAATGATGCACCTGAAAATGTCCTGCATGTTTTGCTCTTTTTTAGGTGAATTTGATGACAACCAGTCTGGAATTCTGCAGTCCTTTGGTAAACTGAACTTGGTGAGTTCAGCTAGAAATACCTATGTTATAGCACATTTAGTGATATCATCAGAGTCAACTATGTTAATGTAAGGCAACACATTTTTTGTAGCATCTCTGGTAAAAAATAGTCTCCATTTGAATTTTATTCTTTGTAATTAAATTTATTTTCTTGCCAGAGGTGGTTTCAACCAAGCAAAAGTTCATTAAAGTACATTAATCCATTTCAATTTCTATGTAAATAAAAAAGACCTTTTTAAAAAAATAAAAGAGTTAGAGATCTAATTTGCGTTAACAATTATATTTTCTTAAAAGAAAGAATACAAAAATATCCCAAATTTGGCTGGATGAATTTCGGTGTGTGTGTGTGTGTGTGTGTTTGTGTGAGTGTGTGTGTGCGTGCGCATGTGTGTAAATGTAGAGCATGAGGGTATAACTTTAAGATTCTGGGCCTAATTCAGCTTCAAAATGTGTCCATATTATAAAACTTTGGAAATTAAAAATTAACATTCAAAATATTTGTACCTTAAATGGATTATTTTGTTTATAATAAAATTTATGCCATTTCCAAGAAATTATATCTGCTGCAGAAGATTATTTTCTCATTAATGTAAAGGCCAAATAGCTACATATTTATCTCTAGTAAGAACATATTAAAGTCCTGGTTTTCTACAGTGCATTTTTTTCAGTTTCAACAAAGCCTGTGGTGTTCCTTTGTCTCAAGCACCACCAAGTTTAATAATAAACAAGGAAATTAAATTAGCTTCAGAAACCTAAACTTTAATGGCAGTCAATGCCTTTTCCTCTTTATCCTATGCCTTCTCCCACCACTCCTCCATATCCCTGCTGTTAGTATGTATGCCAGGCAGAGTCATTGAAATTGCTTAATTCCCACAATAGACAATTGTTTATTTCATGAACTTGAGAATACTCTCGTACATTTTATGTAATAGGCAATTTCAATGAGAATTATTGCCTATTTTATGAAGCGGGCAGATTGAAATTTGCCAGTTCAAATACACAAATTCCACAGTCTGACATTACCTCATCTGTCAAACAGATGTACAAATGCAAGGACATTATTTTCTTCTTTTTTAGGAGACTATTTCTTAACCCAGTAAAACTTGTGTGATATAAGCAAAGACAGGTATTTTTTCATCAGTTGCTCAGATTATTCAGGACCTCAAATTCCAGTCTCTTTCACTTTTTAGGGAAGGTTCTTTCTCCATAGACACCTAGCCCCTTTGCCTAAGTAGAAGATCACCATGTGCTGTGGATTTTTTTAAATCATTAAGTGGTAACTAGACTTGTAATGAAACATTCACTTCAAAATTAGCTAGATGGGCAATCAGATGATAGACATGCACATTATCATCAGAATCAGCATGTCCTCAAAGCCTTTCTGCTGTAGCAGGACCTTCCATTACTTAGCCTCCAAGCCCATAACCTTTAAGAAGCATGTTGTGGTTTGTCCATTCTCAAAGAGGACCATGGCATCATGGAGATGATTACATGACTTGCAATTGACCTTGATTTGAGGGATGGAGGGCTGTGCAAAGTCACCGGCCTCACTTTCTCTTCCAGAGCCATCCAGGTCCAGTGGCCAGATATAGATCAGGATAACTGCAAATGGCCCAGGATACAGTGGGACACCTTGGCCCTTTTAAGTTAAGGGTTTTTCTGGGGGATTTTCACTTTGAGTAAGGCACCACCCATTCAATGAATAGGACTCTTTAAGAAATGAGTAAAGGGATGGCCCCTCTAAAAAAATCAAACTTGGAGGGGAAGACCCTCAGGGTTGCTGGCCAAAAGAGAAATAGTTGCTATTTACATTTACTCTGAGACAGGAAACCCCCAAAATAATCATTAAGTGGTGCTTGGGCAGGGGCTTATTGTTGAATCAATGAGATCCAGTGCAAATAGCTTAAGGTTTGATCTTTGAGAAAGAAATCTATCCAGTAAACCCCAAGTTAACTAGATGACTTTCAGCCATCAAAATTTACTTTCCTTTGGGCAGAACACCCTCATATAAGGAAAGATGAGGGGAAGGGAAGGGATGTGACAAGAAGTGAGGGGACAGGAAGATAGAAAAAGATGAGCTGAATTGCCCAACTGGAACTGGCCAGCTGGGTCCCCATTCAGGCAGCTTGGGCTACTCACAGGTTGCGGTTTGTCCTTCATTTTCTAAGAGGGCTATGACTAGGAAGGTAGTAGACAACCTCCTGATTGATGATTATATTAACCCATAAACTTTGCATTTACCATGTTTCTCATTCATTTCCATATTTTAGGCCGTGGAATCAACATCTCTGTGGTATGATTTCATCCGGTTGAATCTAATTTAACAAAATTTATGAAACAGTAACCATATGCTGGGCATTTGATAGGTACTGGAGAAGAGCTGCCCACTCTGAGGTTTTAACTCATAACTTGCAGATTATGAGGTTGCCATACTGTGCTGTGTTGTTACTATTGTTTCTTAGTCATTTCAGCCATGTCTGATTCTTTGTGACACATATGAAGTTTTTTTTTTGGCAAAGATACTGAAGTGGTATTCCATTTCCTTCTCCAGCTCATTTTATAGATGAGGAAACTGAGGCAAACAGGGTTAAGGTATTTGTCCAGTGTCACACAGCTAGTAAGGGTCTGAGGCCAGATTTGAATGCAAAAAGATTAGTTTTCATAATCAGACCCCAGACTCTATCCACTGCACCATCTATTTGCCCCAAGTGTGTTGAAGACACCATTATTTTTACTACCAGACTGTACTTTTTAACTGTTAATTCTATTTCTTCTGTTTATGAGCCTTCATTTACTAATACTATTATTAGTTGTTTTGATATCATATTTTTTTTTTAGCTATGGAAACTGGAATGCCAATACTTGGAAAAGAAAGTATTGGGTATGGGGTGAGTTTTTTTCCACAGAAATCTTGAGAACAAGGAGAAAGGATCAAGTGTCAAGTTGGGACAGCAGGAAAACCAGAAAAAAAATCCTATGATTTGTTGGCCTCAATGTGTTTCTGGCTGTTCCAGCTGTCAAATGATCAGGCAGACAGGCTCATTAAAAGGAATTTGGTAAGGGAGGCCACCACCATATACGGCCTTGAAGAGGACAAGAAATTAAGTTTGAAAAGTGGCCCAGTTCAAGGCTCAGAGAAGGGAATTGTGGTGATTTAGACCATGCAGTCCTGAGGCTACATGGTCTTTGGAGAGGAATGGTATAGTCTAAAGCAATAAAGTAGAGAAGTAAACTCTAAAAATAAATTTAGATCCACCTATTACAATAAAGTAGTGCATTTGCCTCAGGCAAACCAACCAGGCCACAGAATAGAAGACAACAGTGAGAGAGCTTTGAGAGCTGCCTAAAGCCTTGGTTATTTTTCGTGTTTATCAGTACAATGAAATTTCAATCTTATATTCAAATTAGTCTGGCTCTTTTCTTTTTATTTCAAGTCCTATTTCCATTTGTTCTGAGCAGTTACTCTCAGTGATTGTGAATTTCCTGGATTCTGTACAACACATAAGTTTATAGTTTCAATTTTCTGAAAGTTTAAGGTCTGAACCTTTTTTCCCCTCTGTTAATATATTCTACTCCCGAAAATCCTGCATTTGGACAATTAGGACATGTCATATTAAAGTGAGAAAGGATCCTAGAGGTCATTGAGCCTAACCTCATTGTACAGTCGATAACACTATTTAGGTCTTTGGTCAATTAAAAATAAAGTTTAAAAGCAAATATTCATGGGAAATGTAGTACACTGAAAAATTATCAGTACTGCAGTACTAGTACATATATATATTTTTATACATATAGTATTGAATATAGGTCACATAGATAGATATCTATATTCATATCTCTATCTATCTATCTATCTCCACAAACATATATGTGTTTGTTTGTGCTAAAGTCTATCATTCTGCTTACCATGATGGGAAAAGAACCTGTGGCATCCAGAGAAAACCTCCATAACTTTGAAATATTATTCTATTTTTGTTGTGGACCCAGTGAGCATGCAATTTGGGAAGTTGTTTGTAATTCAGGTTTAGACAGTTTCCTCATAGGACACTAAGTGACTTGTTCAAAAAAGTACCCATTATGTGTACAGGTAGAGCACTAATTCAGATTTGTTGATTCCAGTCCTAGCACTTTCCCCACTGCAATATGGTAAAAACAATTACTATGTATTATTCTTACTAAATAAAAAAATATACATTCACACACGGCTATGTATGGAGGATATGACATTCTTGGCATGTAAGATGGCTACTCCCTCTGTCTTTTGTCAAATCTAATTCTTCCATTTCAGCTTTTGCTACTATTCTTTCTCTTTTGTAATGGATGCTGTAACATCAATATACATCTTCAGTTTCACCCTCTCTGTTAACTTCTCTCTGGAACGAGAGTGTTTAACATTAGATCTGATGAAAACTGATGAAAAAAATTATAACTATTTCAATAGAATTGATTCCTTATGTCATATGCATATCTAATTCTATATGCAGTGAGCATTTGGTGAATATCTAGGAAACCTAAAATTATATCATTCATGTAGAAGAAACTAGGATAACTACTTCTAGGAAAATGGAGGACTGGACATTCATGGACTTGATGGTGATCTGACTAAGCAACAGTTGTTTTTTGTTTTTATTTCAGGCTCTAGACTTTTGAATCTGATGGTGGACTCTTTTACTTATGGGTACTGACACTCTCCAATAAAAGGGGAGGGTCCTAGGGCCATCTCCTTCTGTCCTATCCCCAATATGGCCCTGAGAAGAGGGGGATGGCCCTGTTGTTATATCTATTCTACATTCAAAAGTTAAAATCTTAAACTATGTAGCTCCCCACCTTCTCAAAAGAATTTGGGAGTCCAGGAATCTAGGCATTGCACCTAATCCACCAATGAAACACTTGGAGCAAGGGTCTGGTGGTGTTGTGCCAGCAGAACTTTGTACTTGAAATTGGTGGAACATAATACAGTGTTAGAACTGAGATAAACTTTGTAATGGCAGGCAAAGTGAGACTTTTTCCTGTTTTTTTTTTCTTTTGGAGTGGTTTTCAGCACTAAGACAACCAAGTGCCTTTGATTGAGTCTTGCCTTTGTTTCAATCAAGAGTCTTTGATTGAATTAAGGGTCTTTGATGACCTGCTTAAGGCACAAGAAAGCCTAAGTCACATGAGTTTGAGTCACATGGTTGTGATGTCCTCTGACCCTGAAGAAGTGTATATATACTCTGAGGTTAGTATTTTGCTTTGGGGTTCATTCATTGAAAGAGTATTCCTGAGATTTGGCCAGAAGAGACTCTGGGTAGCCATTAAAGAACCCCCCTCAGCTTTGAAAAGCCAGATTTTGGTGTTTCTCTCTCTGGTAACTATGTATACATTGCTATGGACAGACAGTTAGAAACCCTGTCTGCTGATTCGTGTTATTTGCTCTGTTTATATAATTTCTGTTTGTGTTTTCTCTGAAGTTTTAATTGCTCACTTTTTCCCCTGAACTAAGTGAATGATTTATGTATGTTTAATTAAAATGAGATTATAAACGCCTTAAAGTTACTTTCCTTAGAAAAGCAGTTCAAAGTACCTATGCTAGCAGCCCTCCTGTGTCCTTCACAGCAGCAGCAAGCAGCATTGTTCCTACAAACTTTTAGCCTAATCCTTGTCAGCTCTTCAGAGACCAAATTGGATTAAGCTAATGAGATGTTAAGTGGTACTGGGGAGCTAGTCCCTGGATTTTTAAAATGGGGATGGAGGACCACAATTTGTGGACATTCAAGGAAATAGTAAGAAAGAGAGACTCCCCAGTCACTAAGGTCACCAGAGAAACCTGGTGAGAAAAAATGTTAAATAAATAAATATTTTTGAAAACTGTCCTTGAGAATGGATGGGGCCAGAGTCCAAATATGCTGTATATGCATTTAAAACTATGAGACTAGGTCTACAGGCAAAAACAGACTTGCAAAGGGGTCCGTAATGCAAAAAACAACCACTACCACAACAAGAAGAAATGAACAAACAAGAATATAATCTAGCGATTATAGCGATTAAAATGAAACAAAACATACAAAAACCCCTTTGCTTAAGCTACTGTCCTTTTGCCTTCCTGTCATAATCAGAAATTATTTAACCCTCTAAGCCTTCATTTTCTCTTTCCCAACTTACTTTTTAACATGGTTGTTTTTTGCAACTTGATATGCTTTTCACACCCAGAATTCAAAACAAATTGTGTTTTCAAAGAATACAAGAGAATATCGAATCCTGATTCTCCTAAACCTCTCTACATTATTTATCAGTGTCAAATACTGTGTGCCTTGTGAATATCTCCTACTTTGTATATTTAGTGACATTTTATTTCCCTTATTAGTTTTACATTTGTTTCTCTGATCTCTGTTTCTTTTGTTGTATCCTACTCTTTCTTTAGCCTCAATGCAAGAATTTCTCAGTGTTCTTTCTTTCATCCATCTACCCCTTTATTGAGCTATTCAGTTGATGCTCTGTACTTCTTTGACTTTTGACACACAAATATAAACATATGAAGAAACAAACCAAAACATGCTCTCATGAAAGGATCTGATATCTGCCATTTTCTTTCTTAGTAGAAATATATACCAGTTTCCCTTCTAATCTCACATTTATGAAACCCAAGTGAATATTACAATCATCCTTGAGGTCTTTGTCTCTTTCTTGCCTCCAGCCTATCTCAAAAATGAGTGGGCAACAACAATTACATTTGAAACCTCATATTTGAAACCTTCTTTTTCCTTGACTCAAATAAAAAAATAATAAATTTGCTAATAATATCTGGTTGGTATTATGGCCACCACCAAAACCCTGTCTGAAGCAACTCCAAACCACTATCATGCATTCCTCAGAAGAGATAAATTGGCACTTGCAGAGGAAAATTAAATATCATTAAATCCAAGGGAAAAGAAAGTTACATGAAGGTACATGGTGTTTAACAATGTGAAACACTGCAGAGAGCTTGGGAAAATAAGGATTTGGAGTTTATTGATTAGCTTTGAGAAGACAATTTTATTTGAGTAATGGGGGAGGAGTGGAAACCATATTTCTTCCAGGTAGATATTGAGAAGGAGGAGAGAAAAAGAAAGCTTTGAAGCTAAAGTTTTCTTTGACTGTGAATGGAAAAGAAGAGGGCCATAACCTGTAGAGAGAATATTTTTTTTGTATTTAAAAAAAGAAAAAAGAGAGGATATTTGACTGGTTTTAGAGAAATGTAAAATGTGTTTTAATGTTTCAAGGTCTTTCTGAAAGAAGGAAGATTATCAAGAGGAATTAATTTAGATGACAAAGAAGAGATCTGTGCCTTCAGATTTTAAGCTCCATGGGGGCAAGGATTTTTTGTTTTATTTTAATTTAATATTCCCTGGGTTTACATGTAGTAAGTACATTTAAAATATCTATTGAATTGAAATAAATTAAACGGTCTCTGCAAACTTTCCTTCTTAGCTGGGTGATCTGGATTGATAATTTCGTGTTGTAGGTTAGGCAAGTAATGAAGAATAGGCTGGTTCTTTTCTTCAGCAAATTTGCCTTCCCAGGTAATGGGCTGTGTCTCATTGTCAGGACATGGCTTCTGTGTGGCCAGTTCTTTATTCTGCCTTTGGAGGTCAAGTGGTGGTGATCAAGAAAAAAATTCTAAACATAGGCTAATATAGTAATGGAAAGTAATGAAAACTTGAATATGCAGAACAAGACTCTGGATGTAAATACCAAATACAAGTCAGAAAGATAAAACTAAATGTTATGATAGGATCTTTCTGTTCTTAAGCTATTTTTGAGAGACCGCTGATTTGGCTTTCTGGGTCACATCAAGCTAGATAGCAGGAGCAGATGCTTCAGTAACTATTCCATGGTGTAAGGTATAGAGTTTAGGCAAACAATACGCATTTGATTTTTTTTTAAATTCACCATCATTGTAATAATTAACACAATAAGCAAACCTATTCTGCCTACAAATGCATACCTAAATGTGGCATATGGTTGCCTTATTTCTTATATTATCATGGCTTTTAGAAATTGGAGAGTCATTAGAGAATATTGAATCTGACACCCTTGTTTTTCAGATGAGAAAACTGAAACCCATGGAAGCAAAATTACTCACCCAATATCAAACTGGTAAGAAGCAAATCCCCAATTGAAACCCAAGTTTTCTGGCCTAAAAGCCAGTGCTTTTTTGTGCTATGCCAAAATGCCATTGTCAATTTGTCCCTTCTGATTGAAGGCCTTATTGTCATTGATTTTTATCACTAAACCAGAGATTCATTCCCCCCTTTTTCTTATGTAACTTTCAAATTGTCGGAAAGTATTTTTTGAAAATGATAAATTTAGGTGTATTTGCATAGAATTATAATTTTTAAAAGACCTTGAAAGGCCTTTCAGTCAAGACCACTCCTAAATCATTGGCTTCTTACAGGGTTTCCCTGGGGAGGGTTAGCAGATTCAGCAGCCACGGAATGAACAGTGCTAAATGATGTCATGTCAGCTTCCATTAAAATCTGAATTGATATATTATGGTTTCTAGGGAGTGTCTACATTAGCCTGGGAAATGGATTAAAATATGTTGGAAAATTGCTTCCCATTTTCATCTGATTAAATGATGTGTGTCCCTGACTAAAGGAAAAAAAAAAGAAGTTTGTTATTCAACCTAAAATGCATTATTAGTATGTTCTCTCTAGGCAGAGTGGTGGTCATGATCATGGTAGAGTGGAACTATATTGGCAGTCTCTCTTATTCCATTTTATCTTGATCTGTAAGTGGAAATTATTTTAGCTTTTAGAGAATAAATGGTTTGACATTTCTGCATTTTTTCCTCACCTTTAATTTTCCTCCATCGGTTCCATCTTTGCTCTGTACATGAAGGCTGACTTACTGTCCTGAAGAAAAGATTTCAGCCAATCTGAGGGGTTGCTTAGAAACAACAATGACTATATATATATATATATATATGTATATATATATGTATATATATATATATTTGTATAGCTTACTTCTTTAACTCATTGAATGTTCTTGCTACTCTAATTAAGTCAATAACATGTCCATGGTTTCTACAAACACTTTGAGGTCCTTAAACAAAATTAAATATAGACTTGTTTTTTCTTCCCTTCTCCTTGCCAAAAAGAAGAGAAAAGAAAAGGAAGAAAGAAAAGAAAATGGAAGTTAAGAGTCCTAAACTGGACCTTGAAAGACAGTCTATCCCAGTTCCCTGTTTTCAGGCAGAAGACATTTTAGGTTGTGCTGGCAAACAGATCTGATTAACCTGCCAGAACATATCATTTAGAGAATGGTCATGACAATTAAAACCAATTTTAAAGTGTCTTTTTTTTCTTTTAATTGACTTCATTGATCTTTGGATGGATATACAACACTTCTTAAACTGTGGGGTCAAGACCCACAGTTTTAGAAGTGCTGAAGGGGTCCTGAGTGGCAAAAAAAGTTTAAGAAACCCTCTACTCAATTAAAATGCCCAAGTTTGACTATAGATGCTGTCATAAATCACATATTCCCAGGAGAAGATATCTAGATCTACCTTAGAAGTCTATTTTGGTATTTGTTCACACACACACACACACACACACACACACACACACTCACCACATTTTTTCAGGAAGATTTTACTTATTTGTGTCCTAAATGCCTTCTTCCATATTTTTAATCATGAATAGCAATACAATGATGGAAAATATATAGTCTTTCCCTTACATTATTAGTCTGCTCAGTGTTTATAGATATCACCCACTAGACTTCAGTTCTCTATATTTTTTAAAGGTAGCACTTTTGACTTTTATGTTTGGGAATTGCTTCCTATCTTTTAATTACCTTTCATACTATTTTCTGCACATTTTTCATCTTCTGTACATCATTAAAAAATAAAAACAAATATGGAACAAAACAATTTCTACACAATGCTGGATACAGTAAAATCATTTCTTCCTGTATCTCCCCTTTTTCATATCTTTTCATCACTCTTCAAACCCTCAATAGTTGGTTCTCACTCCATTCCCTTAACTGGGAACCTTGCCTCCTATTTCATTGCCAAAAACAAAACCAAAAATAAACCTGAAGTCATTAGCAGAGAGCTCTCTTTTTTCACCTATTCCCCATTAGACGGCCCTCAGATGCCTTCTGTACTATTTCCTTCTTTTACCCCTGCATTACATAAGTATGTTTCCCTTCATCTTGCCAAGGAAAACCATATGAACAAGTGATCCCATTCCTTTCAATCTTCTCTAGCAGATTGTCTCCATATCATTTCCATTCCATATCTAATCTTCAATCTCTCTCTTCCCAACTAGTTCTGCTTCCTATAAATATGATCATGTTTCCCCTGTCCTCAACAATACTTCACTTCATCCATTCATTACTGCTATCTATTATTCAGTATCTGTTTTTCCTTTCATGGCCAAATTGTTTTAGAAGGTATAATAAGTGCCTCTACTTCCTTTTATTGTTATTTTTGTTTAAATAATATCATATTTTTCCACCAATTACATATCAAGAAAATTTTTAGCATTCATGTTTACAAGATTTTGAATTCCAAATTTTTCTCTCCTTCCCTCCTCTCCCCTTTTCTGAAAATTGTAGGCAGTTTGATATAGTTTATACATAAGTTATCATGTAAAACATATTTCCATATTCATCACAGTTGTGGAAGAAGAAACAGATCAAAAGGGAAAAAAAATGGACCTAGAGGTAGTTGCCCACCCCCCTTCATGTGGGCCCCTGTGAGAAGGCTAATTAGGGGATCTTCTAGGTGTTGGTGCTCCCATTATCAGCAACTGTTTTGGAAAGACTAAACTAGAATAAAGTAAGATTATTAACCCCTCTTAAGCTGTCTTCCTGTCCTTCCTGTCTGCCCAGATCAAGAATGAACCTGTTAGAGGCTGGAATCCAAAAGCTCCAGTGCCTCCCGTGTGTTATTTGTGAAACACCCAGTCATTTCCAGAAATTTCCACCTGTGGCATCTGTGAACCACACTGACTCTATCTTGTGACTTAATTCTAGAGCTAGCTCAGTTTTCTTTCTATTCAGTTTTGAATCTAGCCCAATTTCTGTCTTGTGAGAAACCTTTATTCAAATATGGGAATTGGGAGAAAACTTTATTGCACTGTTTGAATCTAACCTTCTAGCTATTGATTAGAGACCCTTAACTAAGGATCTAGGTTATGCTGATCAGAAATCTAGCAGATCCAAAGTTTGATGCAAGGAATTTTCTCACAATTATACATTTCAAGCAACCCAAGTCTTATCTGAAAACTGGCCCCATAGAGGTCAATCAGTTACTGTTTCTTTGTTACTTTGATTGAAAATAGACACGGGGTGATTGGGACACCTCTTTTTCTCATTACAGTGAATTGTACCTGTTCACTATCCTCCTCCCAATGTGGAAAGTCCCTAATCTTTACTCCAGTTAGAATAATATTCTCCAATTGCGTATACTGTTTTGTATGCAGTTTGTTAACTGTTTTGTTTAATTAATTGGTCTTATGTGATTAATTGTTTTTCATACATAAAAATCTCTCTCACTCTGTATTCAAGGTCTTTGAACTTACTGGGGAGCCCATTGACCCATTTATTAATTTGTTTTACTGATAATTTTTATGGCTTGAGACAAAAGGAAAAAATGAGAAATAATAAAGTGAAAAATATGCTTCAATCTGCATTCAGAATCTGCCAGTTCTTTGTCTGAATATGGATAGCATTTTCATTCTTGAGTTCTTTGTATTTATCTGAGATCATTGTGTTTCTGAGAACCACTGAGTTATTCATGGTTGATTACCACATGACATTGCAGATAGCTCTGTACAATTTTTTCTGGTTCTGTTCATTTCACTTTGCATCAGTTTGTACAATTTTTTCCACATTTTTCTGAAATGTACCCGTTCATCATTTCTTATTGCACGGTGGTGTTCACTACATTCATACACCACAGCTTGTTCAGCCATTCCCTAGTTGATAGGTATCCCCTCAGTTTCCAGTATTTTCTGCCACAAAAAGGCTGCTGTAATATTTTTTGCACATTTAGGTCTTTTCCCCTTTTGATGATCTTTTTGGGATACAGTTTCAGTAGTATTGCTGGATCAAAGGGTATGTACGGTTTGATTGCCCTTTGGGTAGAGTTCCAAATTGCTCTCCAGAGTGGTTGGATCCATTCACAACTCCACCAACAGTGCATTAGTGGCCCAATTTTCTTACATCCTCTCATCTACTTCCTTTTCATATATCTTGTTAATTCTTTTCTTCTTGGCTTCCTTACTCATCATTCAGCAAAACTGATCTCTCTAAAATGACCATTGATTTTTAATTGCTCAATCTAATTTGTTGCTGTTGTTCCGTCACTCATTTGAACCCAACTCTTCATGACCCCATTGGCAATAGCTTCCCAGGCCCTTCTATCCTTCACTATCTCTCAAAGTCTGCCCAAGTTCATGTTCATTATTTCCATGACATTTTCTATCCCTCTCATCCTCTTCTGTCCCCTTTTCCTTTGGGCCTTCAATCTTTCACAACATCACAGTCTTTTCCAATGGGTCCTGTTTTCTCATTATGTGGCCAAAGTATTAAAGCTTCAGCTCCAACATTGACCTTCCAGTGAATAGATTAAATTAATTTCTTTAGGTGTTTACTGACTTGATCTCCTTATTGTCCAAAGGACTCTCATAAGTCTTCTCCAAAATCACAGTTCAAAGGCATAGATTCTACAGCACTCAGCTTTCCTTATAGTCCAATTCTTATATCCATGCATCGCTACCAGAACAATCATATCTTTGACTATATGGATGTTAGTGGGCAAAGTGAAATCTCTGCTTTTTAGTATGAGTCCAGAGTTGCCATAGTTTTCCTTCCAAGAAGCAAATATCTTTTAATTTCATGGCTGCAGTTAATGTCTATAGTGATCTTGAAGACTAAGAATATAAAAGCTTGCACTGCTTCCAAATTTCTTCCTCTATTTGCCAGGAAGTGATAGGACCAGTTGCCAAGATCTTTTTTTATGTGAAGCTTCAAGTCACTTTTTATACTCTCCTCTTTCACCCTCATCAAGAGGCTTCTTAATTCCTTGCTTTCTGAAGTCAGAATGGTATCATCTACACACCTGAGATTGTTGATATTTCTCCTGCCTATCCCAATTTTTGCTTTTCATTCATCAAGCCTAGCATTTCACATGATAAACTCTTCATCAAAGTTAAATAAATATGGTGACAATATGTAGCTTTGTCATATTCCTTTTCCAATCTTAAACCAACTAGTCATTCTATTTTTGTTTCTAACTGTTGCTTCTTTATTCACATACTGATTTCTCGGGAGACAAGTAAGATGATCTGGTACTCCCATCTCTTTGAGGACTTGCCACATTTTGTTGTGATCCACACAGTCAAAGACTTTAATGTAGTCAATGAAGAAAAAGTAGATTGTTTTTTTTTTTCCTGGAATTCTTCTGCTTTCTCCATAATCTAGCATATATTGGCATTTGGTCTCTAGTTCCTCTGCCTCTTGTAAAACCAAACTACTCTTCTGGCAATTCTCAATTTACATATTGCTGAATCCCAGTTAGCAGAATTTTAAGCATAACCTTGTGGTGCATGAAAAGAGTGCAATTATGCAGCAATTTGAATATTTTGGGCATTGATGTTCTTTAGGGTTGAGGTATGAACTGATCTTTTCCAATCCGGGGACCACTATTGGGTTTTCCAAATTTACTAGCATATTGAATGCAGCACATTTTTCAGCATCAACTTTTAGGGTTTTAAATGGCTCAGCTAGAACTTCATCACCTCCCACTAGCCTTACTGTTAGCAGTGTTTCCCAAGGCCTACTCAATTCAATTATCCAGAATGTCTGGTCCTAGATCAGTAACTACACTATCATGGTTATGGGTAATGTTAAGATTTTTCTTGTATAATTGTTTTGTATGTTCTTGCTACCTCTTCTTAATCTCTTCTGCATTTGTTAAGCCACTACCATTTTTGTCTTTTATCATCCTATTTTTGCATGAAATTTTCCCTTGATATCTCTAAGTTATTGAAGAAATCTCTTGTGTCCTTTCCTTCATCCTCATCTTTCTTGACCCCTATGCAGTCTTTGACACTCTCTGCTTGATACTATACTGTCTCTTCATTTCTGTGACACTAGTCTGTCTCAATTCTTCTGATTTGCTGGATCATTTTCCTGTCACACTTGCTAACCTAACTATGATGTTCCTTGGGACTCTGTCCTGAGTATTCCTCTCTTCTCCCAATACATACTTTTGCTTACTGATCCCATTAGTTTCAATGGATTCAATTATATATTCTATGCAAATGATTCTGTAATCAACTAATACATTGCTAAACTATCTTCTAAGCTACTAGTTTCACATTTCCAACCACCCATTAAATACCTCAAACTGGACATCTTATAGATGTCTTAAACCCATCAATGTCTAAAACTGATCTTATCTTTTGCCTCAAACTCTTCTTTTTCTCCTCAATCCTCTGTTATGATCAAAGGTATTATCATTCTTGCAGTCACCAAGGCTCATAACCTAAATATTATTCTTGACTTCCCACTGTCTCTCTATCTGGATATCAGATCTGTTTCCAAACAGTCCATGGGCCCTGGGAGTGTTCCAGTTCACTAATAAGAAAAATTAAAATTTAAATGACTCTTTGGTATCTCTTCATAGCATGAAATTTACAAAAGGGACAAATAGTAATATAACAGTAGTTTTATGGCTCCTATTGCTCCATAACAACTTCAAGCAATACAAAAGGAATTTCAATATTGGTAGGGCTGTACCAAGCTAGACATACCAGCATCCTATTGTGGGAACTATCAATTAATCCAACCATTCTGGAAGTAAATGAGAAAAGAGCTTAAATTATTTTCACCATATGGCACAGTAATCTTGCTATCTAAAGAAAATTGAGAATCAGAAGTCCTGAATATAAAAAAGTATTCATAGCATACCATATACTTTTTATCAGCAATGGATTTGAAAGAAATTGGGCACCTGTAGAATGGGAATTGGTCCAAAAGTATGCTATATATACTTACACATATATAGGAATGGAATAATATTTTATAGTAAAAATAAGAAATCTATAGAACTCAGATAAACATGGGAAAATAAATGTGAATTGTTGAAAGGAGAAAAAAATAGAAAAAAAAGTAATATAAAAAATGGCTTCAATGATATAAGTGAAAAAAATCAGAAAATGATCCTTTTCATTCATTCATTCATTCATTCATTCATTTATCTATTTATTCTTGCTGAGTCATACAGGAGCAAACATCAGCATATAATGATACATTATGACAAAATAACAGGGGTAGGGGATAAGCACAAGCTGAAATAATTTCTACTATATTTCTGAAAGATTCAAAGCCACTTATTGCTCATTTTTGCTGGGGTAAGCATGAATCAGGTTAACAGCTCAATTTGCCATGCTATTGCTTATGGAAGGAATGAAGACAAATATATCAGATGCCTTAAGAAAACCATAGTAGGTGAGAAATTAGCAATTTCCATTTTTTCGGTAGGGAATGTTAGTTTTCTCAAATACAAATGCATTTCTAAGGAGAAACATGAATAAAATATATTTGGAACCAAATAGAACAAAAAATAAAAAGCCATATAATGCATAAAAATTTCCCTTAAAATCTAGGAATAGCTTCCAAACCCTTAAAATTCGTTCAGGTATATTTTCTTTTTCTATAAAGGAGAAAAGTTTATTTTTGACTGGTTCATTTATTACTTTTATCTATATAACAGTACAATGAATTTTATAATTTAAGTGGCAATAAGAATTCTGTAACTATGGTATATCATAATTTCAGCAAGTTATTAGAATCTTTCTGGGAAAGATGGATGCACAAGGAGTGAGGTAAATTTGAAATTGGTTTACCTGAAGGAAATTTTGTAGTGGAATATTTAAGGAACTTCTTCTTGATTGTTTTGTTTGAATGAATGTAGAGAGAAAATTTAATATGCTGATTACACAATTGCATGTTTACCTAATATATGAAATAAAAATATCAGGACCTCTAAATATCTTGACAGATGTGAATGATGAGTCAAACCTAATAAGATGAATTATAGAAATTAGTGCAAAGTCCAATTCTTGGATTCAAGAATCAAATCTTGCAATTTATAGGTTGGGGAAAATGTAAAGTACCTAAGGTTTTATGTTAAAAGAGATGTTAAGGTTTTCCATGGACTCTAAACACAATATATTTTTTGCTTTTCTTGTTTATTAACAGTGAAGAGCTCCCCCACCCCCCACACACACTACATCAAAAACACACACACACATATCTGACCAGAAGGTATTGATTTTACCCCATTTTGTCCCATGTATTACACCTAAGCAGAAGACCTTTGATATTTACATCTCTATTCCTAAAATCTCTTCTTGTCCTCGATCTACATTCCAATTCTTTTCTGAATATTTCCATCTAAGATATCTAATGAGATCTTCAAAATATACATGTACAATGCTGAGCTCAGCATCATTCCCTAATGCTTAATGCTTTCTTGGCTTAAATATTTCAATGTATAATGGATATCATATTTACATAGCCTAGATTTCCTCTTGTATCCTTTCTCCTCCACCTCTGCCTCCCAAATATTCATCCATCATAATAGACTTAAAATAAGAAATGGAAAAAAGGAGGACAGAAATTCATCCAGAACAACCAATCATCATTAAAAAAAAATCTGACATATGCAACGTTGCATATATAAAGAAATCCCACTGTTTCAAAGAAGCGTGAGTGTGTGTGTGTGTGTGGGAGGGGAATGTTTTTATATCTCTTCTTTGGGACAGAGATTGGTCTTTTAAATTTTGAGACAATCATGCCAAGCAATTTGTGATTCTCTTTCTTTCTCATTTACATTACTGTAATCATAATGTATATCACTTTCTTGGCTTTGTATATTTTACTTTGTATAAGATCATTTAAGTCTTTCCATGATTTTCTATATTCATCAAGTTCACTTTTTCTTAAAGCACAGTAATTCCTCAATATATTCATGTACTAATTTTATGTAACCATTCAATGATGGTGGGGATCTATTTTGTTTCTAGTTCTTTGCTGTCATAAAAAGTACTACTATAAATATTTTGATTCATATGGGCCATTTTTTTGTCAATGACTCCTCATGTTTTTATTAATCTTACATTTGAATCTCTAAGGCAAAGAGTATGGACATTTTGACTACATTCATATGATTCCAAATTGCTTTACAGAATGGTGTCACTAAAACAGAACTCTACCAACAGTGCCTCAGTGTGTCAGTCTTGCAAAATCCCTCCAATATTGATTACATAAATGTTTTATGATATTTGGCAATTTCCTGAGGCTCATATGAAAGTCAGGTGTTGAGATTTTTATTTTTCTTATTATTGGTCAGGTCATAAATTTGTTAATCATTTGAAATTCTTTGCAGAATTGTTTTATCATATCCTTTGACCATATAACTACTAGTAAATGTTTCCTATTTCTGGGTTTTTTTTTTTAGGTCAGGGCAGCCATTGGTGCAGTGGAGGGAGTGCTAGGCCTGGAGGACCCTTGGCAAGTCACTTAACCCTGTTTGACTCTGTTCCTTCATCTGTAAAACAAGTTTGAGAAGTAAAGGGCAAACAATTCTACTATCTTTCTAAGAAAACCTCAAATGAAATCATAACGAATTGAACCCAACAAATTCTGAAAAATAACTCAACAACAACCTATTTCTGTTGATTCTTCCTATAACTGGTTATGTAATCTTGCATACATTCCTGAAAGAATGTCTTGCTTTCTGTTCCCCCACCTATTATCATTCACCAAATTCTGTTGATTATATTTCTATAATACCTTTCATATGTTCTGTATTTTTTTCTCTCTACTTCTAATTTTCTAGTTCATATTCTGATCCTTTGCTGTTAGAATAATTCTGTCTCTTCTTAAATGTTTTTTTTCCACACTTATGATTTCACCTTTATCTTTAAAGATATATTTGGTTGAAGTATAGTTGTTACTGTACATGTATGGTTCCCCAAAATAGATCACAGATTGTCTTCTTGCTTTTGTCCTTGTTTTCTCAATGGTTTTTGACATAATAAATATTTGATAAATAATTAATTTAACTGGATTGAATTGAATTCTATGATTCCTAGTAGAAGGCCCAACACATAGTAATTGCTTGATAAATATGAGATGATTTGTTGATTTCCTACCACATTATTTGTTTCTTCCAAACCTTGTAAAGTAAGATTTTTTAGTTATCTCATATTCTAAATACTAGTGAATATTTTCTCTTAAATATCTCCTAATTATAACTAAACCCAACATTTATTCTAAAAGTGATGCAAAATATTTGAAACATATTTTAGGTATTACAATTCTTATGATATTAATTTTGCTATATATGCATAAACTGACCCATTCTCAACAAGTATATACATCATAGTACACTTGTATTGTTTATCTTCATTACAGAATAAATCACTGAAATTAATGAGACTTTCATCCAGATGACTCTTATTCAGAAGTCTTCATTGTAAATTTGATAAGCATTTAGAATAAATGCCATTATTAGCATGTGTTTTATTGTTGATGATGCAGATATGCAGTTTTTTGATGAGTCAAGAATTAAAAATATACAAATAACTCACCATAGAAATTCAATTCTATGTTTTAATATGATGGGATATAAAAATACTGATCACATATTTGATGATATTCACATATTAAATTATAAAACATGTTAAATGCCACAATGGTGATGCAGATTATAATATTTTTCATTTTTAATCTTTTCATAGAAAGAAAACTACATTGTTTATATGAATCTGCTGTGGATTTTTGTGTCATGATTTATATTCTGTAGAACAGTGTTGTGATCACTAGATTTTTTAGCAAAAAGAATGATTATTCATGAATATTATTCTCACAAAATATTTTTAAAAATATCTTTTCTTTCATTACAAAAATACTAAGTTCATTCACAATAATCTATGAAAATGTATTCAATAATATTATTTAGTCCTAGTGTTTGACAATTACCTCTTCCTCTCCAAAATGTTTTTGTAGATTTTTAAGCCAATTGGCACATCAATATTTTTTTTTAGTACATTGTCATTAGTTACTGGCAATATGTCACTGTCCTGTTATACAAATAAAAACTGTAGTGCAAAAAGTGTCAGTTGTTCAGGCAGAGGATCTGAATTCAGACACTGGAAGATGAGTTGTTGAAACTCTTTGCACTTCAGTATTCTCATATGTAAAATTGACTATAAAATAAGCTAGACAACTTCTAACATCCCTTCCCACTCCAACTCTAATATCCATGATCCTATGACCTACTGTAAGTCTATACTAAAAATTATGGCTAGTATCATAGCCTTTGTTCCACATCAATAGTTATGTCATAGTAAAGGAGGTATTTTATATATAAAAATATTACCATGTATGTATTATCCTTTCTCTCTAACACTGGTCATAAAATAATTTCTTAGATTATTTATATTATTGTTTCCATCAGTATGGGAGAACTTCCAATTCTGACAGCTACTATCAATCCTTTAACCTATCTGCACTTCAGTTCTTCATCTCCAACACAGAGATGATAGTACTCATACTATCTTCCTTTCAGGGTTGTAATGAGGAGATATTTTTTAACCAAAAATGCTGAATAAATGTGAAGAGTTGTTATAGAAAAATTTTGTTCAAAGTAAATAAGGAATTGTTTTTATAAATAATAATTTTTTCTCCAGTGCAAATCCCAACTCTTCCACAATATCTCATTTCATGCAATTCTGGTGAATCCATTTCTATAATTTCTCAATAGCCATTTCATGAAATACATCTTCTCCCTTAATATTTTGATGTGTTAGTGATGACAATATGATATTTAGGACATGCATTTTCTCTCATTCTTGTTGCAGCCCAGACTCACCATCTTTTCTGGCCATATGTGTCCCCAAGGGTATATTTCAAGTTCAAGATTAAAATAATGCTGCACATAACCTTTTTAGAAAGGATGTATAGACTATTTGGAGTTTCAAAGTACTTCTAATATCTTTGAGTTTTTTCCTTATATGAAGCCCTAATCTCCTCTACAACATCTCTGAATGGTTGAGTACATAGGCTCTTATTGTTAGGAAGACTTTCCTGATACTTAACTAAAAATCTGCTTTTCTTCATTGTAATTTCCACCTATTCACTAGCTTACCTTAGTTGTGCCCTCAGGTATATACTGTTCTGTGAACTCTTGTGTCTATTATTCTATAATGAGAATCATAAATTTTCTAATTGGAAGGGATCCAAAAGTCATCAAATTAGTTCTGTTCTCTAAATTTTTCACATTTAGGAAAAGACAGTAGTAACTTTATTTCTGAAACTACATGAACAAAAACCAAAAAGAATTCTGAAAGTTTCCATAAGGCATCATTGAAATGTAAATATGTGGAATTAATATTTTCCCCCTCAGGTGTTACATACTTCTGCTTATAAACATGAACACTTACAATACACATTTTCATGACTTCCTGATGTTTTCATTTGCTTTGGTCTCTTATTTCTTCAGTGGGGGAATGAGTGGAAAGTTGCTGAGGATACATCTCCTTGAATAACCCAGTTGACGTCAATGGAAAAATCAGTCAAATTGTGATGCATTGCTTCTCAAAATAATAATTTTGAGCAATAGATTTCTCATAGCAATACATTATTAATTTTTGTGAAATTATCTTAACAAAACAAAAGAATCAAATAAATATTTTGGTGAATTTTTAATTATACTGAAATGGCCAAATAAAAATCTACTGTAAATACTGAATAAGTAAATGTCTAATTTTTAGTTCTTTTTCAGTACGTAAATAAATTGCATTAAAATTCCAACATCGAGGGGCGGAGCCAAGATGGCGGCTGGTAAGCAGGGAATAGTGTGAGCTCCGTACGGAGACCCTCCAAAAACTTATAAAAAATGGCTCTGAACCAATTCTAGAACGGCAGAACCCACAAAACAGCAGAGGGAAGCAGGGCTCCAACCCAGGACAGCCTGGATGGTCTCTGGGCGAGGTCTATCCCACACCCAGCTTGGAGCTGGGAGCTGGGAGCTGGGAACGGAGTGGAGCAGAGCCCAGCCTGAGCAGCGTGGAACATCCAGACCAGAAGCCAGGGGGAGGGGGCCCTAGCGCCCTGATTCAGTGAGCTGCGGCAGTTACGAGACTTCTCAACCCACAAATACCAAAGACTGCGGAGGTTAGTGGGAAAAGCTGTGGGAGTAGAAGGAGTTCGCGGTTCGGCTTCCAGCCCAGGGGGCAGCAGAGGTGGGGCAGCTACAGCTGTTGTTACTTCCGGCTCCAGGCCCACCTGGGGGGCAGGAATTAAGTGGCGGATCAGAGCAGGGGTGCACAGCCTGCCGAAGATCTAAGCCCAGTTCGGGTTGGGGGTTGAGGAAGGAGCAGTGCTGGTGTGGCAGAGCTGGCACCTCCCCCCCAAACATGGAACATAGAACTCTGTAATCTACAAGCAGTCATACCCCACTGAAAAACTCAAGGGTCAAGTTAGTTGGCTGGTAATGTGTCCAGGCAGCGAAAACGCACCCAGATTCAGTCTCAGACTTTGCATTCTTTCTTTGCTGACAAAGAAGACCAAAACATACAGCCAAAAGAAGTCAATAAAGTGCAAGAGCCTACAACAGAAACCTCCAAGAAAAACAGGAACTGGTCCCAGGCCATGGAAGAGCTCAAAAAGGATTTGGAAAAGCAAGTTAGAGAAGTAGAGGAAAAATTGGGAAGAGAAATGAGAAGGATGTGAGAAAACCATGAAAAACAAGTCAATGACTTGCTAAAGGAGACCCAAAAAAATACTGAAAAATACAGTGAACAAAACAACACCTTAAAAAACAGACTAACTCAAATGGCAAAAGAGCTCCAAAAAGCCAATGAGGAGAAGAATGCCTTGAAAGGTAGAATTAGCCAAATGGAAAAGGAGTTCCAAAAGAACACTGAAGAAAATACTACTTTAAAAATTAGATTGGAGCAAGTGGAAGCTAGTGACTTTATGAGAAATCAGGAGATTATAAAACAAAACCAAAGGAATGAAAAAATGGAAGACAATGTGAAATATCTCCTTGGAAAAACCACTGACCTGGAAAATAGATCCAGGAGAGATAATTTAAAAATTATTGGACTACCTGAAAGCCATGATCAAAAAAAGAGCCTAGATACCATCTTTCAAGAAATTATCAAGGAGAACTGCCCTGATATTCTAGAGCCACAGGGCAAAATAGAAATTGAAAGAATCCATCGATCACCTCCTCAAATAGATCCCAAAAAGAAATCTCCTAGGAATATTGTCACCAAATTCCAGAGCTCCCAGATCAAGGAGAAAATACTGCAAGCAGCCAGAAAGAAACAATTTGAGTATTGTGGAAACCCAATCAGAATAACCCAAGATCTGGCAGCTTCTACATTAAGAGATCGAAGGGGAATGAGATATTCCGGAGGTCAATGGAGCTAAAACCTAGAGTCACCTACCCAGCAAAACTGAGTATCATGTTCCAAGGCAAAATATGGATTTTCAATAAAATAGAGGCCTTTCAAGCTTTCTCAGTGAAAAGACCAGAACTGAATAGAAAATTTGACTTTCAAACACAAAAATCAAGAGAAGCATGAAAAGGTAATCAAGAAACGGAAATTGCAAGGGACTTACCAAAGTTGAACTGTTTTTTTTACATTCCTACATGGAAAGATGATGTGTATGATTCATGAGACCTCAGTATTAGGGTAGTTGAAGGGAATATGCATATATATATGTTTATGTATATATATATAAGTGAGGGTGTATGTATGTATCTATATGTATATGTATGCATGTGTATGTATGTATGTATGTATATATATGTGTGTGTGTGTTTTTATATATATATATACATATATATGTGTATATATATATATATATGTAAAAGAGAGAGAGCAGACACAGGGTGAGTTGAAGATGAAGGGAAGATATCTAAAACAAATAAAATGAAATTAAGGGATGAGAGAGCAACATACTGAGAGAGGGAGATAGGGAGAGATAAAATGGGGTGGATTATCTCGCATAAAGGTGGCAAGAGGAAGCAGTTCTGTGGGAGGAGGGGAGAGGGCAGGTGAGGGGGGAATGAGTGAACCTTGCTCTCATCAGATTTGGCCTGAGGAGGAAATAACATACATACTCAGTTGGGTATCTTACCCCACAGGAAAGAAGAGGGAGGAAGATTAAAAAAAAATAAAAGGGGGGGGATGATGGAGGGGAGGGCAGATAGGGGTGGAGGTAATCAAAACAAACACTTTGGAAAGGGGACAGGGTCAAGGGAGAAAATTCAATAAAGCAGGATGGGTTGGGAAGGAGCAAAATGTAGTTAGCCTTTCACAACATGAGTATTGTGGAAGGAATATACATAATGATACATGCGTGGCCTAGGTTGAAGTGCCTGACCTCTTAGGGAGGGTGGGTGGGAAGGGAAGAAGGGAGAGAATTTGGAACTCAAAGTTTTAAAAACAGATGTTCAAAAACAAACAAAAAAAAAGTTTTTGCATGCAACTAAAAAATAGGATACACAGGCAATGGGGCGTAGAAATTTATCTTGCCCTACAAGAAAGGAAGGGAAAAGGGGATGAGAGGGGAGGGGGGTGATAGAGGGGAGGGCTGACTGGGGAACAGGGCAACCAGAATATATGCCATCTTGGGGTGGCGTAGAGGGTGGAAATGGGGAGAAATTTTGTAATTCAAACTGTTGTGAAAATCAATGCTGAAAACCAAATATGTTAAATAAATTTAAATAAAATAAAAAAAATTCCAACATCAGATTAAAATCTAAGTGAAGCTTAGTGTCTCAGAACATCTATCCTTACTTTTTTGTCCCAATTTTTATCTTTGGAGGTAGACTATTTGACTAGAAGAAACTAGTTGAAGTTACTTCAGCAACTTTTCCTTGCTTTCTCTTATTGAAGAACAAATTATTTTTGACATTCCTGGTCCATTCAAAAGGAAAACTACATTAAATAAAATAGAAAAATGTAATAGTTCATCCATCATGTGTGCAGTAAATCCTGTAAGAAACTCAAGTATTTGCTGAAGCATAATTGCATTTACTTATAGAACATATAACTTCTTAGTTCAACAAAAAAGCTCAGAAATATTTAAAAAACATGAAGTAGCTCCTTTCAAATTTTGATAATTTAATAGTAAATGAGATATAGATCCATATATAGATGTAGGTATGAAGATCCAATATTTCTCAAATATAACTGAATAAAATTTGAGCCTTTTATTTGGCTTACAAAACAAATAAAGAATTTACCTTGTCTCAAATATCAGAAAATTCAGTCATTATTATTGGTGGTAGTAAATATTTTGTTAGATAGATTTTTTTAAAGAGGCTTTTAAATTTGGAGCTTTTAAGCTAAAATAGATCTTAGAGGCTATCTAGCACACACCCCATGTTTTTACTGATCAGTTAACTGAAGCCCACATAAGTTAAATGATTTACTTACATTACACTACTAAATAGTGATAAAGGGGGAATCAAAATTAAAGTCATCTCGTTCTTTGGCCAAGTTTGATTTACTTCTACAACCACTTATGGCCTGTGATATTTTGGCATCCTTTTAAGTGGCCTCTTGATTCTATTCTTTCCACTTTTTAATCTATACTTTAACCAGCTGCCAAAATCATGTTCCTAATGCACAGATCCTACAATGACATTACCCTTCTTAAAAACATTCAGGAGCTGTCTATTGACTTCAGGATCAAGCTTAAACTCATTAGCCTGGCATTTAAGACTTTCTGACTGGTAGGCTCCAATCTGCCTTTCAAATCTTATTTCATATAACCATTGTTCAAATACTTTATTTTGAAACCAAATAGACCAACATATTTCCTCCCTTAACACAATCTATCTTCCAAGTTGGTGCATTCTTAAATACTGGCCTTCCGTCCTGTAAGGCTTTCCCTCCTTATCTCTGACCATGAATAATTCTCTTACTTCAAGGTTCACTTCAAATGACACTTTTATCCTGAAGCTTTTTTTGATCTCTCAAAATAATGTCCTTTATCTTTCACATTTTTCTAGACCACTTTATGTGGGTTCCTCTTTTTTTTCCTTATGAAACTTTGCTTTTTATCATATATATATAAGATAATATAAAATATATCATTTCCCTGAGTGCAGTATAAGTATCACTTTTAATCTTTGTTCCTCATCAATGCTTGACACAATGCCCTTTTTGAAATAAACATGTTAACTGAAGCATATCAAAATGAATTGTTATAGGGGGCAGAGCCAAGATGGCCCTGTGAAAGGAAGCTCTCTCACAAATTCTGCCAGATACCTCTAAAAAAAGTGAATCTGAGCAGATTTGAGAGAGTTAGACTCTAGTAGACTGAGAGTGGTAGGAGCACTGGGCACGCAGAAGGGCACCAGAGTAAACCAACTGTGAACAGCAGAGGAATCCAGCCAACATGATGCTCTGGGAGGTTGCTGGGTGAGTGAAACACCAGAGCAGGAACAGGGCTAGGGTGGAAGTGCCCGCTAAGGCTGTTATTGAGTCCCTGGCTTCTCAGCCAAGGATGGGAGTCTGTAGGAGTTCAGAGCCTGTGGTCTCTGGAGCAGCTAGCCTGGTGGCCTCCAACTCACAGTCTAAAGTTTTGAAACTTGCCTTCTTGAACTTCTAGGAGCCATGATGTCCAGGTAAAATGACTCTCATCCCTCCCTTGAATAAACCCAGAGAATAGTACCTCAGGAGAAACAGAGGAGCCAGAAGAGGGGCTTCAGTAGTGAAAGAAGTTGGGGAGAGGGCCCTTCCTGTGGTGGCAGAAGGAGACTAGAGCAGGAAGAGAGGTGTCCCAGCAGCCCCCACCTCTGCAGAACAATGAGAGTAACTGAGCCCTAGGGGGTGGAGCTAGCTAATGTCAAGGCCAAGACCCCAGACTTGCCTTTGCACAGCCAGGGGAAGTGGCAGACACCAACACAGACAACAGCTGAGACCACCCTGCTGTAGAGCAATCCTGGGGAAGACGAGACTCTGAATAGTCAGACCTCCCCTCCCCACACCTCAGGAGACCAGTGGCCATAGAACATAAAGCCAGTACAGATTCCAGCACAGAATCTTGGGACAGAGCTCCCTTAGCCTCAGAAACAGATATCTACCCATCTAGTGGGTAAACACAGGAAGGATGGATATATCAGACACTAAAAAATGAAAATGGAAAATTTCAAGCATTTTAATGTAGACTGTTGGATATCACAGAAACTAACCTGATGTATATGTATATATGTATGTGTGTATGTGTGTATATGTATGTGTATGTGTATATGCATATATGTATGTGTTTATGTGTATATATATGTGTGTATATATGTATGTGTGTATGTATATATGTATGTGTGTAGATATATAGATATAGATATTAGTGATGTGTAGTCCAGAAAGAATAGAGGCAAATATTCCAAAGTATGGTATCCTTGTGGGAAATGAGCAAAGTTTCTATAAACCCAAACTGGTGCCTCATAGTCATTATTCATAGGATCCTAGGATCATCAGTTTAGAGCTAGGAGGGATATTAGAAGTTATCTAGTCCAACTACTCAATGTTCTAGATTAAGAAACAGGGCCAAAGAGATTGAGTTATTTGCCCAGGATCACATAGGTTGTAAATGACAGAGCTGAAATACAACCGAGCTCACTAAAAGCTCTTTTATTCTTACATTCTTACATGTGTTATTACCAACAGTTATTATTCAAACCTATTTTCTCCTCTCTTTTACTCAAGCCTCCTAGACAACACTGTCAATCTTTCTTCCAGAAATACCTTATAAGGTCTAGAATTCTAACTGGGGAGCCCTGTACCTCCCCCTTACCATGGAGTGAGTTTGTTAGAAAAGGAAGAAACCAAGAGGCTCCAGACTGATTATAGGAGTTTAATCAATTGTTATAAATACTTAAAAATAGTGGCATGATGGGATGGCTGCCAGACAATTCTGTGGATCTTTGAAAAGGTCTCTTAAAATTCCTATGGAAATCAGAGAAAGGGAGGAGGAGCCATAGGGTGCTTCACTGTGGATTGGTTGATATTTGGGATTTTTCTGCTTAGTTGATGTTTTGGTTAATATTTTAATTTATACTTAGTATTGAACCCAGTTCCTCAACAGTGAGGCATTTATCCAGTGCTGTTGGGTAAATACCCAAGCACTGGTCATGTATTGCTCATGTACTAGTCACAGTATCTAAGTTATTATTCAGTATGTGAATTATGACTTTTTTAACAGATCGCCATGTTTGGGCTTCCACCTTTCACATAGCTTAAGTTAATGACTTTTCCACACAACTTAAACTCATATTTTATTGGGAAAATAGAGTCCATTCCTTTTAAGCTATTGTCATCACCTCTATTTTTCTTTGAATCAGTTTTACTTCTCATCAAGAATAAAACTCTCTGTGTCCCCTAAATTCTATTCCCTCTATTTCCTTGGCTCATTGTTAGGGGAAAACAGAGTAATATAAAACAAACAAAAAGCCAGCTATTGCAAAATTAGACCGTTTCTAAAGCAGAATTGAAGGTATTGAATTTCCTATTGATTAGTCTTCAAATGGAGATCATATGGCCACTGCTTAGAGAAGTGACAGAAATAATCCCCATTCAGTTACCAGTTGGACACATTCTTCTCTGGACTCACCAATTCTGAAGTTCTGTAATTCTGTGAAAGGAGAGAAGAATGATCAGAATGGATATGAACAAATTAAAGATACATATTGACTTCCAAATTTGTGCATCTACAGTTACTTTCTAAAACATTTAACTAGAATAGAGATATGTGCAAAATTAAGAAGCAGGCAGTTTCCCCTGCCCAGTTAACTATGATCTGAAACTAGTTCAGTGATGTTTTTAGTCTATTTTAAGACATATTTGAAGAAAAATGAGGGTAAGACCTACAGAACATAGAGAAAAAATTCTCACATGGACACCTCCCAATGGAAATGAATCTATTTTTGAGAGATTACCTTAAAAAATAAGTTGCATAGTGACACTTATGTGAAAAGTCTTTTTTCCTGTTTCCTTACTGATATGTATAGAAAGGGAAGAAAAAAAAATAATTTTATACTTCTATAATGTTTGGCACCTAAGTGACATCATTATTTATTTATCTTTTCTTCATTTGGTAAATATTTAAAGTGAAAAATCAATTTCAATAGGTGACATTCTCCCTCTTGCCACAACATAATAAGTGGTAGAAACTATATACTACTTAAAGAAAACATTTTTCTCTATAAAAAAGTATATATCATTCCATAGTTAACACATTTTATTAATTATTACATTTTAAAATAAATATATCTCTTCTAATAGAAAATACTCAACTTAATAATATGAACTCTGATGTACTTGATGATATTTAATAGTATGGCTGGTTTAGAAAATTTGACAGAATAGATATTTTCAGCCACTGATGAACTTAAGATCCTCTAAGCTCTATAGCTTGGTCAAGGCTCCCTGTGAGTTCTTTTAGTTAAAAATAACCAACATATCTTTACCTGGTGACCAACACTTGGATAAAAAGCCTCACCAAACTTCCCTGAGTTGGAATGACAATCTATCATTATTCTTGATGACTTTCCATTTCTGAAGGACTTACCAGAACTTATGCATCACTGGAATGCTCTCTGACAACTCAAGGTCACCTCTTCATTTAGATAAGATGTTACAGTAGCACTTCATGAGGGTCCTTATAATAGAGTAATTTATGAATAAATTTCGGTGATGTGCCTATGAATTCTACCTAGTTTATATTACAAGGTGATTTTCAACTGGACAAGGTAATATATACACATCTTGAGTAATTCACAGTTATATTTCTCTAAGTCCTGTTATGTATTTAACATTTAAAAATCACCTAAGTTATGATGTATTTAATTTTCAATATTTCACTGTAGCTCCTCAATGAATTATAAAATTTACTTAGCTCAGTTAGCATAATAATCTAACAGTAGATTAATAATATCTCCTTTATTTTTCTCTCAACACTACTTCAAAAATATACCATTAAAATAATTGTTTTCTATCATTTTCTTAATGGAAAATATAAAATTAGAAGTTTTCTAATAGCTTTAAAAGCTTCTCATAAAAGCAGACTCTCAGCTACCTAATCTACCCAAATGCAACATACAGTTCTAAAAGTTGTCTTCATTCAGCTACATAACTTTTGGATTTTTTTAGAGCTCTCTTGTAGCATTTTATCTTTACCTAAAGCCACTAGGACAAAGCTGACATATAGTTTCAAACCTTCCAAGGCTTCACTGTGCTATGGGACTTACAGATTTAACCTCAGTGTATTTTTTTTTGATTCCTTTTAATACAATCTCCTGTTTTCCTCATTCTTTAATAAGACTGATTCTTCTATGCAAAATATAGTTATTAGACTTACTGCTTAAATTTTATGTAATAATAGTAGTAGCTGTATAGGTATTAAATTATATTTTTTTCTTTTTTATACACTCATATCCCTGCCGTGTATGTGAATGTTGAATAACACTGTAGTTTCAAAATGAGAATGTTAAAATTTTTGTAATGTGTATTTTCACCACAAACCTTGCCTTTCATGTATATATTTCACTGAATGATTTCTATGAGTGGCTTGAAGTAGAAACACATTTTAATATCTATGCCAGTCAGCTCACTATAGGTCCCTGGATATTACTCTATATCCCCAACTACCTCCCATAATTTGCTTTCCAAATCTCTATTGTTTGTCCATTTTCTGATGCATATCCCATCCCACCATCCTATCCCACCATTTCCCAACCCACCATGTATCTATCTATCTATCTATCTATCTATCTATCTATCTATCTATCTACCTATCTCTATCTAATAGATATAGATATACATAGATACATGTATATATTATGTAATGATATTGAATAAGACTGATGAATGATTATCATTACAACATAAGTCATAAGGATCTGAAGATACTTTGAAAGATATTAAAAGATCTAAAAGACCCCTAGGAAGGGGTCCCTTCTTTTCATATTGAATTGCGTTTCTTACTCAAACTATACTGACTGCATTACTTGTACTTATTATACTAAGAAGTCAGGCAATCAAATGGCTTATGTTGTTGTTCAGTTGCTTCAGTCATGTCTGACAATTTTTTGCCCTGTTTGAATTTTCCTTAGCAAAGATGGTCATTTCCTTCTCCAGATTATGATACGGATGAGGAAACTGAGGAAACAAAGTTAAATGACTTGTCAAGTGTCACACAGCCAGTAGGTGTCTGAGGCCACATTTGAACACAGAAAGATTGGTCCTTACTCTAGGACTATGCTCTATCCACTAGACCACCTAGGTGCCCTTCATCTGGCTTATAATAGTATTCAAATGGGTAAAACATTTGCCCAGGCTGGATCTTCCCAACTTTCTCCAATACTGAGGATACAGCAATAATAAGTGGAGTTGGTGATTTGATTCTTATTAATATGCCACACATATCTTCCCAGAAAGAGAACTGTCAGACACATTGGTGTGATGAAGGAGTGACTTATGAGGTAAGCTTTCAATATAACTATGTGAAAACAAACATTCTTCTATGAATAAAATCCATTTCCTAAACCTTTCCCCTACTTCCTCTTTCCCAGATCCTCAGTTTTCCATACTTGATATCTGCTTTTGTAGTAGCAAGAATTATTCAGTACTACATTTGAATACTTTCAAATACAGTAGAATTTAATAGGGCTGACATAGTTTTCATGAGACAAGATTCACATACAAATCATAATAAGGCATGAGAGTAGAACTATATTAAGAGAGAAAATGGAAAGAAAAAGTCAGTAAACATTTTTGTGACAAACTTCTTCGCCATCACTAACAATTGGACTTACCACTTTTGTACTTAATAGCACAGCCTTTGATATGCTGTATGAGGAAGAAGAAATGTCACTACTGAAAATCAAAATTCCAGAAACAATTGGCCAGCATCAAGTAAACTTAAAGGGGGTTAATGCTGGAGGCAAGATAATTTTGAAAGTGTTGAAGGGTTCTGTCTGAAGGTATCTGAAGGAAGGAAGGACACTAAGGAGTTGGAATTAAACTAAATTAAGATTAAGATAGCATTACCCGGGGGCGGAGCCAAGATGGCCGCATGAAGGCAGCCTCTTACCGGAGCTCTCTCACAAGGTCTGTCAGATTCCCATAAAAAAGTGAATTTGAGCAGATTTGAGAGAGTCAGAAACCGCGAGCAGTCTGCGTGGGGCAAATTTCCGAGCCGGGAGAGTCTGAAAGGCCGGAGGAACGAACGTGCAGGCGCGGAGAGTGCTCGGTGCGGGGCTGCTCCAGACCAAGGCGGAAGCGGCCGGCCGGGAAATCCACGTGGGAGACGAGCTGGGAGAAAGCTGGGCGCCCGAAACCGGCAGAGATCCCCAGGCTTCCCAACACAGGACGGCAGTCTCTGGGAGCGACGAGAGGCAGCGCAACGCCACCAGCCGCGAAAACACCCAGTCCTGCCGCTTGCAAAACCCAGGAACTCGGCTTCTTGAACTTCCGGAAGACTCAATGGCTAGGTAAGCGGCTCTAACCCCTCCCCCCCCCCACCCAGAGAATTCCTCGGGGGGAAAAAAAAAAAAAAGAGAACTGAAACAGAGGAGAGAGTAGCGGGGCTTCACAGGACAAATACTAGAAGCTCATTAGTCCCAGAGGGGAAGAGTCGGCAGGGGGCCAAGCCAGGAGCCCAGACGTAACCTTGCTCCCCCAGGGGAAGCGCCAGTCATCAGCTCAAACAACAAACGGCTGAGACCATTGCTGAAAAGCAAGTGCTGGAGAGCACCCATAGGGAGTAAGACGCCAGGGAGCCAGACCCCTCCCCCACACCTCAGGAAACTGAAGGTTATAATTTTAGACTCACAACCCCCAGAATAAGAAAGCTGGGACAGAAAGCCCTGAGACTCACAGATAGAAATTCGTTCTAACGCCAGCAAAAGGCAATCCAACATGAAGAAGAACACAAAAAAACCGAGGACAATAGATTCTTTTTATGGAGACAGGCAGGATCAAAATATCGACTTAGAAGAAGATAGCAATGACACGGTAGATACATCAGATACCTCAAAAGCTAATATGATCTGGTCTCCAGCCCAAAAAGCACTGCTGGAAGAGCTAAAAGAGGATTTTAAAAACCAAATTAGGGAGCTAAAAGAAAATATGGAAAAAATGGAAAAAAGGGAGAAAAAATCCACTGACGAAATCAAGTCCCTAAAGAATAAGATTGGCGAAATGGCTATGGAGATTCAGAATCTAGAGAGAGAAAAGGACACCCTGAGAGGTGAAATCAACCAATTGAAAATGGATGCTCAAAAGCAAAATGTAAACACTAACTCATTTAAAATTAGACTTGAGCAAGTGGAAGCTAATGAATCTATGAGGCATCAAGAAGTAATAAAACAAAATGTAAAGAATGAAAAAATAGAAAAAAATGTGAAATATCTGATTGGCAAAACAACTGACCTGGAAAATAGATCCAGGAGAGACAATTTGAGAGTTATTGGTCTACCAGAAATCCACGATGAAAAAAGGAGCCTTGACAGTATCTTCGAAGAAATTATCAAAGACAACTGCCCAGAGATCCTAGAACCAGAGGGCAAAATAGTCATTGAAAGAATTCACCGATCACCCCCTGAAAGAGATCCCAAACTGAAAACACCAAGAAATATTATAGCCAAATTTCAGAGCTATAAACTTAAGGAGAAAATACTGCAAGCAGCCAAAAAGAAGCAATTCAAATATCGTGGAACTACAGTCAGGATCACGCAGGATCTCTCAGCTTCCACATTAAAAGACAGGAGAAATTGGAATATGATATTCCGAAGGGCAAAGGAGCTGGGACTACAACCAAGGATCAACTACCCAGCAAAACTAAGCATAATTTTCCAGGCAAGGCGATGGACATTCAATGAAATAAGGGAATTCCAGACCTTCCTGATGAAAAGGCCAGAACTCAATGGCAAATTTGATCTCCAAATACAAACCTCAAGAGAGACATAAAAAGGTAACCAGGGGGAAAAACCCCACAAACTTCATTAACCAATAAGCTTAGGTTGTTTACATCTTTATGTGGGATTATATCATCTTATGTATGTTTTTTATGTATATATATATATATATATATACATATACATATATAAGTCATTCTTGTGAATGGTACAACTATTGTGACAAATGAAAGGGATATACATAGGTTGTGAATGCCTGTATAAATTGACTGATGTAAAGATATAAAATATAAATAAGAGATATAAAGGGAGGGCTATGAGGGAAGTGGTAAGAAGGTTGTAGAAAAGGGTAAATTACACCAAAGGAAGTGGCAAAAAAACAAATTATAGTAGAGGGAAAGAAGGGAGGGAGAAGAGCAGTATTTGAGCTTTACTGTCATCTGATCTAGTTCAAGAAGGGAATAACATACTCGGATAAGTTTAGAAATCTAACTTGTCCTACGGGAAGTGGGAGGGAAAGGGGGGAAAAAGGGAGGGGGGAGGGCAGAAGGAAGAGGAGAAGTAGCAAGTGGGTAACGGTTAGATAAGGGAGGGGAATAAAGAGGGAGGGTTAACTGAGGAAGCGGCGGTCAAAAGCAAAACTTTGTTGGGGAGGAGAAGGGGAAAGGGAGAAATAAAAGCATAAACAGGGGGAATTAGGATGGAGAAAAAGACACAGATAGAAATCATAACCCTGAACGTGCAGGGGATGAACATTCTCACAAAACAGAAGCAGATAGCAGAATGGATTAAAAACCATAATCCTACAATATGCTGTTTACAAGAAACACATCTGAAACAGGGGGATACACATAGGGTTAAGGTAAAAGGCTGGAGTAAAATATATTGCGCCTCAGCTAAAGTAAAAAAAGCAGGTGTAGCAATCCTAATCTCAGACAAAGCAAAAGTAAAGATAGATCTAATTAGAAGAGATAAGGAAGGACATTATATCCTGCTGAAAGGCACCATAAACAATGAAGCAATATCATTGCTTAACATATATGCACCAAGTGGTAAGGCATACAAATTCTTAGAGGAGAGGTTAAGGGAGTTACAGGAAGAAATAGACAGCAAAACTATAATATTGGGAGACCTCAACCTCCCCCTTTCTGAACTTGATAAATCTAACCTCAAAATAAATAAGAAAAAAGTTAAGGAGGTAAACAGAATTTTAGAAAAGGCACATATGATAGACCTCTGGAGAAAACTGAATGGGGATAAAAAGGAATATACTTTCTTCTCGGCGGTACATGGCACATACTCAAAAATTGACCATGTACTAGGGCATAAAAACCTCACAATCCAGTGCAGAAAAGCAGAAGTAGTCAATGCATCCTTTTCAGATCATGATGCAATAAGAATCATTTTTAATAAAGAACCATGCAAAAATAAGCTAAAAACTAATTGGAAACTAAATAATTTAATTCTAAAGAGTGAGTGGGCCAAAGATCAAATCAGAGAAACAATCAATAATTTCATTCAAGAGAATGACAATAATGAAACAACATACCAAAACTTATGGGATGCAGCAAAAGCAGTTCTTAGGGGAAGTTTTATATCTCTAAATGCCTACATGAATAAAATAGGGAAAGAGGAGATCAATGATCTGGGCATACAGCTGAAAAAGCTAGAAAAAGAGCAAATTGAAAACCCCCAATTAAATACCAAATTAGAAATACTGAAAATCAAAGGAGAGATTAATAAAATTGAAACCAAGAAAACTATTGAATTAATAAATAAAACAAAGAGCTGGTTTTATGAAAAAACCAATAAAATTGACAAACCTTTGGTCAATTTGATTAAAAAAAAGAAAGAAGAAAATCAAATTACCAGTATAAAAAATGAAAAGGGTGAGGTCACCTCTAATGAAGAGGAAATCAAAACAATAATTAGGAATTATTTCGCCCAACTGTATGCCCATAAATTTGACAACCTTAGAGATATGGATGAATATCTACAAAAACATAAACTGCCCAGACTAACAGAGAAGGAAGTGAAATTTCTTAATGACCCCATATCAGAAAAAGAAATTGAGCAGGCCATCAACGAACTCCCTAGGAAAAAATCTCCAGGGCCAGATGGTTTTACATGTGAATTCTATCAAACATTTAAAGAACAACTAATTCCAATACTTTGCAGACTATTTGGGAAAATAGGAGAAGAAGGAGTCCTACCAAATTCTTTTTATGACACAAATATGGTACTAATACCTAAACCAGGTAGAGTTAAAACAGAGAAAGAAAATTATAGACCAATTTCTCTAATGAATATTGATGCAAAAATTTTAAATAAAATATTAGCAAAAAGATTGCAGCAACTCATTACGAGAATAATACACCATGACCAGGTAGGATTTATTCCAGGAATGCAAGGCTGGTTCAATATTAGGAAAACTATTAGCATAATTGACCATATCAACAACAAAACTAGCAAAAACCATATGATCATCTCAATAGACGCAGAAAAAGCCTTTGACAAAGTACAACACCCATTCCTATTAAAAACACTAGAAAGCATAGGAATAAGGGGAACCTTCCTCAAAATTATAAATAGCATCTACCTAAAACCATCAACAAGCATTATTTGTAATGGGGATAAACTAGATGCATTCCCAATAAGATCAGGGGTGAAACAAGGATGTCCATTATCACCCCTATTATTCAATTTGGTTCTAGAAACATTAGCTGTAGCAATAAGAGAAGAAAAAGAAATTGAAGGAATTAGAATAGGAAAAGAAGAAACTAAATTATCACTTTTTGCAGATGATATGATGATTTATCTAGAGAATCCTAGAGAATCAAGTAAAAAACTACTTGAAATAATAAACAACTTTAGCAAAGTTGCAGGATATAAAATAAACCCACATAAATCCTCAGCATTCCTATACATTACTGACAAAGCCCAACAGCAAGAGATAGAAAGAGAAATTCCATTCAAAGTTACTGAAGGCACTATAAAATATTTGGGAGTCTATTTGCCAAGACAAACCCAGGGCCTATATGAACATAACTATGAAACACTCTTCACGCGAATAAAATCAGATCTAAATAAATGGAGAAATATCAGTTGCTCATGGTTAGGCCGAGCTAATATAATAAAAATGACAATTCTACCTAAATTAATCTATCTATTCAGTGCCATACCAATCGAACTACCAAAATTTTTTTTTGCTGAGCTGGACAAAATAATAACAAAATTCATTTGGAAAAACAAGAGGTCTAGAGTATCTAGGATATTAATGAAAAGACATGCTAGGGATGGTGGTTTAGCCACACCAGATATTAAACTGTACTACACAGCAGCAGTCATCAAAACTGCCTGGTACTGGTTAAGAAACAGGGGTGTGGATCAGTGGTATAGGATAGGTACACAAGTAGGTGAAATCAACAAGTTTAGCAATCTACTCTTTGATAAACCCAAAGAAGCCAGTTTCTGGGCTAATAATTCACTATTTCACAAAAACTGTTGGGAAAATTGGAAAATGGTAGGGCAAAAACTGGGCATAGACCAATATCTTACACCATATACCAAAATAAAGTCAAAATGGGTTCATGATTTAGGAGTAAAAGTTGATACTCTAAGTAATTTGGGAAAGCAAGGAATAGTTTACTTATCAGATTTGTGGAAAAGTAAAGAATTCATGACCCAACAAGAGATAGAGAGCATTACAAAATGCAAAATGGATAATTTTGATTATGTCAAATTGAAATGTTTTTGTACAAAAAAAGCCAATGCAACAAGAATTAGGAGGGAAGCAGAAAATTGGGAGAAAATCTTTGCAACTAGTATCTCTGATAAAGGCCTCATATCTAAAATATACAGGGAGCTAAGCCAAATATATAGGAATACAAGCCATTCCCCAATTGAGAAATGGTCAAAAGATATGAACAGGCAGTTTTCAGAGGAAGAAATTAAAGCTATCTACAGGCATATGGAAAAATGCTCTGGATCGCTGCTGATTAGAGAAATGCAAATCAAAACAACTCTTAGATACCACATCTCTCCTGTCAGATTGGCTAAAATAACAAGTCAGGAGAATGATAAATGCTGGAAAGGATGTGGGGAAATTGGAACATTGTTGCATTGCTGGTGGAGTTGCGAGCTGATCCAGCCATTTTGGAGGGCGGTGTGGAACTACGCCCAAAGGGCTATAGAAATGTGCATACCCTTTGACCCAGTAATACCACTTCTAGGGTTGTATCCCAAAGAAATCACGCAAGCGGGAAAAGGACCCATATGTACAAGAATATTTATAGCAGCTCTCTTTGTGGTAGCCAAGAATTGGAAAGCAAAGGGATGCCCATCAATTGGGGAATGGCTGAACAAGCTGTGGTATATGAAGGTGATGGAATACTATTGTGCCATAAGAAATGGGGATGATGCAGACTTCATAACAACCTGGAAAAACCTACACGACATAATGCTGAGTGAGCGGAGCAGAGCCAGGAGAACGTTGTGCACAGCCACAGATATGTGGATTCCGTGAGGACCAACCCTGACATACTGCGCTTCTCTCAGCAACCTAAAGGGGCAAGGACAAATCCAGGGGACTCACGATGGAGAACGCTATCTTCATTCAGAGAAAGAACTGCGAAGTTTGAATACAGACTGAGGCACACTACATGCTCGCCTTTTCTGCTTCTCTTTTGTTTTTGGTTTTGGTTTTTTTTTTTTTGTTGTTGTTGTTTTTTTTTTTTTTTTGGTTCTGTTTCTTCTTTCTCATGATTCATTCCATTGGTCAAAATTCTTCTCCACGACTTGAATAGAGCATAAATTAATTCAATGCGAAGTTATACATGACAGTTATATGAGACTTCATGCCGTCTTGGGGAGGGAGGGGGGAGGGAGGGGAGAAAAACTGGAACTTAAAACTATGTAGAACCGTGTGTGGTAAACTAAAAATAAATAAAGGAAAAAAAAATATGCATAGGCAGCTAGGAAGCACATTATTTGTTATGCTAAACCTGCATATCCACACAGGTGGTGTACAGTGTGTGTCGATTCTAATTACATCTGCTTTAATAAAAGGAAAATAATTCTTAAAAAAAAAAAAAAAAGATAGCATTACCCACAAGGTGATCCACTAAATGTTTGGATTGCATTTGAAATTAATTCAATAAACACATAGAAACTACCTATTATTTACCAGATACAAATTTAGACAGTGCCTGTTCTTAAGGAGTTCACAATCTAATGAGAGAAGATCATTCACAAAAAAGCAGTAAGGTGGTAGGTTTAGTGCTCCACAATACAGCCTTTCCATCAGAGGCAAGAAGAGGGTGAGGCAGTTGAGAAAATGTTAAGTATCCAAGGCTGAGTTTAACATTACGATTATGAGATTTCAAGTCATCAGCTTATTCTAGAAGGAGCATCTTGTTCCAGGAAGTTCCAGCAAAGCAGAGCTTCAGACAGAAAGTAAAGTAAACTAGAAATCTACTTATCCTTCGTCTACTTTTTCTATTACAAAATGTTTGAGAAAAATCTAGGTAGACTTTGAAGTTATCTTGATGTAAGTTTCAGAAGAGAAGAAGAAAGTTTCACAAATGATAAGATTAAAGTTCTAAAATTAATTGAACAGTTCAGGAATGAAAGATTACACTGTGTCCATTATTTGTTGACCTCAAATACCAAAGGTGTTTGCCACCATGATGAATGCTATACTGCAGGGAATTCAAAGAGAAGAAATTTCCCTATAGATAGAGAGGTTATACAAACTCTCCTATTTGAGAATGATTTGTGTTGATTGCTTCAAGCCCTAGAACATTGCAAAGCATTCTAAATGACATCTCTATCCATCCATCCGTCTGTCCATCCATCCATCCATTTGTCTGTCTGTATTCAAAACTTTTAAATTAACCATGCTGGAAAACAGCAATTACAAAAAGTGAAATCCAGACTCTGATATTAGATAGATAAGCCAAAGAGATGATTCATTATTGCAGACATCTTAGACAATTGTTTATGGACAATTATCTGGGACAAAAATTGAATAACAGGCTTGATTACTTTGGGGAAATTATTCAGGGCATTAAATTATCTCAAAGATCTTTCTGCAATAAAGGTTATCTTTTTAATAATTCTATCAGCTACACTTCATGGACACAAATAATGGAATTACACATTTTCCAAAGAAATACATTTGAGGACCACACAATGGAATATGGAGAGGTATAGTGGGGATAAGTAGATTGTAACACATCTACAACCACGACTTGTGCAAGAAAAATGGCATAAAATGTTACTCAGAGAAATTTAGGACAAAAAAAATAAGATGGGGTGGTCATATATTGAGGGCAAAGGAAAACTTATTGAAAGCCCATGTATTTTATTGGTGACAATACAAATCAAGTAAAACAGAAGAACAACATATTTGGTGTAGAATTTATGGAGTCATGGTCAAATGTCACACAGGATGAAAAAAAAAACATTGCTGTGCTGCAATCTGCATCATCTATGAAAGTATACACATCTCTATGACTATAAATATGTTGAAGTATTACCATAAACATATGCCTTGAATATTTTATCTTTCAATCTCTGGAAGTTCTGTTCTAAGGCCCTATTGTCCTGACTTATAATTTACCCAGATGGCTCACTTTCATGCTGACCTAATTTACGCTTCACTTGGTTTCATTTCCTATTCCCTGGTTATTTATTCATCAAACTCCTTACTTCCAAGTAAATATCTTTATCCGCCCCCCTTCACCCCCCCCCCCAGTTCTGAAATTGTGATAAAATCAACTGTTTTTGCTCCTGGAAGCTCCATGTCATCTATTTTCCTCTGAACATTTCCCCACCAAAGAACCCTCCTAGCCACCACTCCCCTATGCAGGTTGCCATACCCCATTAGAACAAAGCTCCTTAAGAATATTGTCTTTGTTTTCGTAGCTTTATTTCTAGTGTTTGGCACAGTGCTAGATATATAATATCCTAATATATCATTTTCATTCATTATTCTTTTTTTCAATTATATTTATCCAGGAATACATTTATTTCTACATTGTCATTATGGACCTCACTAGTGAGTGCAGATGATAATCACCGTGCACTAATTATAGTGGTTACAGAAAGGTCTTTCTGCTCCACCACTAAAAAAAAAAACATTTCTCCCCCTACCCTACTCCTCCAAAAATATGCATTCAACTTCACAATAAAGGTTCTTGTCTTGGACTCAACTAGTTTTTCTTTTTAGTTTGTTTGTTTTGAGCAAAAATATATCCCTGAAACTGATAATATATTGATGTGGAAAGGATTGATAAGATCCATTATGAATGAATTTCTCAGATGATTTTCTGATAATTTTAGAGATAATTGGTTGGGAAGAATAAGAAGATATTTTTTAGCTAGGGGATACTTTGTAGATGAAAATAGAAAGGAACTTTGTAACACTGTGTGTATATATATATATATATATATATATATATATATATAATATATATATATATATATGTATACTAACACCATATATCTATATCTATCTATACACACACACACACACACACACACACACACAGTCCCTAAATTATACTTCAAAATGTTATGTGCGGACAAACTGAGTATATTTCCTTCCCAGTTAGCCAAAGGCTGAAAATCATTGTGATATTATGGTCTATAATAACCATTGCATATTCTGCTAGAATTAGCCTTATAACCAAAAGTTTGCCTTTGGTTAAACTACCAAACATATTAGCCACACATACGTTAAGTGACTGATATTTTAGAACATTTTATTTTAAACAGCTAAAGATTGAAGGTGCTGTGATTTTCTAGAGCCTTGTTTACTCAATATTTGATGTGTTAATTTTACCTCTTTTGAGTAGAAGTAGGGAACACATAAATGTGTGTTTAAGGCTGAAATGTTTTGACAGTGGTTATATATAGGAATAAAGTTGTCAATGAAAGAAAAAAACTGGAAAGTTGGACATGTGAATACATGATAAATCCATTGTCTGTCGGAGATGATGCTACATGCCTTCAATGCCTAAGATAATGTTGATGAGCATGTCACATGGGATCAAAAACTGCAGTAATAAATTTTGTTGGGGGAGATAAGGTGCTATAATTGCATACTATTTTTCATTTAACAGAAATTTATTAAGTCCCTATGATACCCACATGAGTTCTCCATGCTGATGAGATCACAGATATTTAGAACCTCTATTTCTAAGCAAGGGGCCATAACCTGTTTCGGTAAATCATATGCTGTTGAAAAAAAGCCATAGTCCCAGCTCTCAAACTTATTACTTCATTCTACTGAATAATATTGAAGTAACAATTTGCAAGATTGCTGCTGTGGTGGCCTTTAATTTTAAAAAAAAATCACCTTAAAATATTTTCTTTCACTAGAATGTTAACGTGTTGAGGGTATACATTGGCTTTTGTTTTTTTTTAATCTCCAGTATGTCAATTAATATTAATAAAAAACATTTACTAGGCAATGGGTATTTGCTAGGTGCTGTGCTGTGCACTGAAGATACCAAGAAAAAAATTAAAAAAAACCCCTCTATCTCCAAGGTATTTACATGCTACTAGTGGAAGTAACATGCTTACAGACATTGAAAAATAAAATGTTGTTTGTTGTTTATCCTTTGTTTTTGAAGATGAATGATATCATGGGTTGATGTTTTGACTCATGTGAATTGGGTTTAAGTGAGTCAGAATTACACAAAGTCTTCAGCCTTACTCATCATACAGAGTCATCAGAGTTCAATGGCAAGAAAAAATCAGGACAACTATGTCCCAGGACACAATGAATGACCTTGGCATCTTTGATGACTAAGTTCCAAGCATTCCACAGAGACTGCTTCAGTGACCTTCATGGCCTATGGGGAAAAAAATTATCATTTGACCATTCCACAGGGAGAAATCTTCACATATTTGGGGTAGAAACCACAGATTTAAGGCCTGTCTATAACACTCCAACTGATTTAACTCTTCTTTTGAGATGGTCTACTGGGGTGTAGCTGCTACACATGCTATAGCTTCTTGGAGCCACAGACCAGAGTTCAGTGCCAGGTAGACACCATAGGTGGATAGACAGGGATTGGCCCTTACACCATAGGGGCTACTCCTCCTTGAACACACCAAAGGCAGCTAGGTGGTATGCTAGATAGAGCACAGGGCCTGGAATAAGGAATATGATCTAAAATCCAGCTCCAGATACTTATTAGCTGTGTGAACCTGAGCAAACCATTTAATCCTGTTTACCTCAGTTTCCTCATTTGTAAAATGAGCTGAAGGTGGGAATGGCCAACTATTCTGGTATTTTAAAAAATTAAAATGCTGTCATGAAGCCATTTTGAAATTTCAGAATTTATTATGACTTAAAAAAAGGAAAGCAAAGCAATTTAAATGCTACATAGTAATTGGGAAACTATTAGATCTTGAATTTTTGAAGACATAATTTGCCTCAGGTAGGCTTATTTCTGAATTCCACAGTTCTTTCTATGCTCTGATTTAACAATTTGCCATGATTAGGAAAGAAAAAATGAGAGCCTGTATGGTAAGAGGGATTTTAGAATATTTTCAATGAAGAGATTTTTTATTTCTAAACAGAGTACTTATTGTTGGAAGATAATTTAGGGAATATATCAGGACAGTGGATGTATTTATTGAAGGCAATCATATGGTGTTTATATTGATGACACTTCCTACCTGTTCCTAGTCCTTCACTGACAGGATAGATCCATATTAAAAGTACCTGGAAAACTACGACATTGGTACCCAACTCCTATTTAAAAAAAGTTTGTGTTCTTTTAAATCTTACAATGAAACAGACAGGCTTACCTTCTGCTCCATGATTTCGAGGCCCATGGCAAAACTCAGGTATCACAACTAAATAAATATGTATATGTATACATATATATTTATGTATATACATATATATAGGTATATGTATCATTTTCCCCCAATTACATGTTAAAAAAATCAAATTTTAAAAAATGTTTAAGTTTTGAGTTCCAAATTCTATTACTTCCCCCTCTCTGAGATAAGCAATCAGGTATAGGTTATACACATGCAATCATGTAAAACATTTCTATATTAGTCATTTTGTATAAGAAGACTCAAACAAAAAATGAAATAAGAAAGAGAAAAATAGCAAGCTTCAGTCTGTACTCAGAAAATATCAGTTCTTTCTCTGGAGGTAGATAGGATGCTTCATCATTAGTCCTTTGGGATTATCTAGGATCATTGCATTGCTGAGAATAGCTAAATCATTCACAATTCTTCATCATACAATATTATTGTTACTGTGTACAACTCTATTCTGGTTCTGCTCACTTCACTTTGCATCAGTTCGTGCAAGGCTTTCCAAGTTTTTTTTTTTTCCCTGAAATCATCTTGCTTGTCGTTTCTTATAGTACAATAATATTCCATCAAATTTTATATGCCACAGCTTGTTTAACCATTCCCTAATTAATGGGTATCCTGTTGATATCCAATTCTTAGCCACCAAAAATGGCCACTATAAATATTTTTGCACAAATGGGTCCTTCCCCCTCTCTTTTTATATCTTTGGGATATAGACCTACCAGTGATATTGCTGGATCAAAGGGTATGCACACTTATATAGCCCCCTGGGCATGGTTCCAAATTGGCCTCCAGAATGGTTGGTTCAGTTCACAACTCCACCAACAATGCATTAATGCTCCAATTTTTCCACATCTTCTCCAATATTTATACTTTTTCTTTTTTGTCATATTAGGCAATCTGGTAGGTATGAGGTGGTATGTCAGAGTTGTTTTAATTTACTTTTCTTTAATCAATAGTGATCCAGAACATCTTTCATATGACTAGAAAGTTTTGATTTTTTTGTCAGAATGCTACCTATTTATATTTATTGATTGGGGAATGATTTGTATTTCTATAAATTTGACTAAATTCTCTATTTATTTGAGAAGTGAGGCCTTTATTAGAGAGACTGGTTGCAAATTTCCCTCCCCCCAGTTTTCAGTTTTCCTTTTAATTTTGGATGTATTAGTTTTGTTTGTACAAAAAACTTTTTAATCACACACACATATATAGAAATATATATTACATTTTGTAATGCTCTCTATATTTTCTTTGGTCCTAAATTCTTCCCTTATCCATAGATCTGACCAAAAATGATTCCATGCTCTGCTAATTTGCTTATGGTATCAGCCTGTATGTGTAAGTCATATGATCATTTTCAGGTATCACATTTTAAACTTGTTACAACTTTGTCTAATGATAATGACAATACACATTTATAGCTCTTTGAAATGACTCAGACATTATAACTTTCTAATTGGTCTCCCTCCTAAAAATTTCTCCTCTCCCTAATCTATCTTGTACAAAGCTGGCAAAAATAGTCTCTTTTAAAAAGAGACTATTTCGTCACTTTTCTGCTCAAAATTCTTTAGTTGCTCCTTATTGCTTTTGGGTAAAATATAGACTCCTCAGACCAGCCCTTTACAATCTGGGACAGCCTTCTTTTCAAAACTCAATTTGGTACTTCATTAGTTCTTAATAAAGTCTTCATTCCAAGAAAACTGATTTACTTCCTGTCCCCAAAACTCTACACTTCATTTCCCACATTAACAGCTTCTTTACAGGCTACTGTTATTTCCAAAATGGACTCCCCCTTCTCCTTGTAGAATCCTTAGCTTCCTTCAAGATTCAAGTCAGGCATTTTCCTCAGTTATTATCCATACCATTAATGTCCTCGATCTGTCTTTAAATTGTTGTTGTTTTCTTTGTATTTATCAAACATTTACTTGTACATTTCCATGAGTTCTTTGAGGGTGAAGGCATTTCTTTATTTCTATTTGCGAGTCATCCTTAAGTTTTGTCAAATGTGGTGCCCTAGACATAGTAGACACTTCATGAATACTTGTTGAATAAAATTTCATTGAAAACAACAAACTCCAAACTATCATAAAAATTTAGGATAATTCAAAAGCAAAAGCAAATTTCTGCAATTATAAAGCAGTGATAAAATACAAATAATAAAATCATCCCAGAAAGTATAGGCAATTACTCTTCCAGAAAGGTAAAATGCAGTAGGTTATTTCTTACTGGTCACTTTTTTTAGTAAAGGAGATCAGTAGTACCTCAGTCCACATGGTTTCCTAAAGCCTAGTGACAGCATACAGTATGTTTATAAAATGCCACAATGTCTCACCCTAGAATTTACTTAGAAGACCTTTCTATTTTTGACAGTCTCATAGCTGAACTCAGAGAGAAAAAAGTCTTCTAAAATAAATTCAATTAAAATAGGTTTTTTCCCTTAATACTGTATTTTCTATTTTTATGTTACCTATCTATAACTTACAATGAATTCTCATATGAATGAATCAAAAATAATGTTCATGTTTCATAGTTTCCATTTACATTTCTCTACATGAACTAATTATCTTGGGAAGGATGTGGTAATGTCAAGATTTAAAAATAAAATGCTACATGGATGTGCAATTTTAATTTGATGGTAGGTAACAACTTCATGTTATTAAGTTGAGTAAAATAGCAAAATGTTTTATTCAGGCAAAATAACTTTTCATAACTCTAGGCATTCTATCATAAAATGGATAAACTTCAAAAAAAGTGACAAAGCACCAATTAGAAAAGTAACAAAATGATAAAACAGCATAACCACTGTCTATTTAACAATTTGTTTTCAACAAACACGTAAAAATCTGGAGTTCATTCTTCGGTTCGTATGTAGATTATTAAACAATCTAATTAAAAGAATTAGATTTGTTAAGCACTGGATACAATGAAAATTACTGAAATATATTTGCTCCACAAACCTTGGCTTGTAATTAATAGATTCTTAATCTTGAAGGAAAGATTTACTAATAGGAATTAAATATCATAATGGCAATGTTAAATAAGCTCACTCCTGATTGAATATTTTTTGCTGATTCTTATGTAACTACAGAAATAGCTATGTTTGTATCCATATCTGTGAATAGAATTTTTTTTATTAGGCAACCTGGAAGAGAGCCAGAGCTCTAGTGAGAGGATGTAAATTCAAATGTAATCTATGAAATGTATTTCTTGTTTGAATTTGGAGAAGTTTTTTGCTCTTTCTGGACCACTCATTATACATTTATAAAGTTCATATGCTAGAATATATAGCCTCTGAGATCTCTTATAGCTCTAAATATTATTCTAAAAATGAGATTTGTAAACCATAATATATGAAAATATTACATAGGATGATAGTTAATAAAAACAATTTCTCAATTCTCAAAGCTTGACCAATATTCTTATTCAATATTTGCATAAGGTAATAGACTAAATCAAGAGATCAGATTCCAGATGTGGCAGTGTCCCAAAAAATCTAATGTCTTGGGAATAGAATTTTTGTGCTATTTTATTGAATATTTCCCAGGAATAAAAGATGTCAGAATTCCCAAAGCACATGCTAAGGTAGTTTTTTTGCTGCAAATCCTGCTATTAGACTATTTTGAAAGCATGAACAAAAAGAGGAAGCAATATTATTAAATGTTAAATTTAAGGGCATATTGCATGTCTCCTTAGCTTTTTGTTATTTCTTCCATGATGGTCATGTTCTTAGGATTAAAGATATAGAGTTCGAAGTGGCCTTGGAAGTCATGTTGTACAATCCTCTCTCTTTTTACATGAGGCTTGGAGAAATTAAGGGCTTCCCTCTGAGATAGCTTTCACTTATTTGCAGGGAATCTCTGGCTGTTTCCCTTTGGCCAATCGACCTCTCTTGACCTCTCACTTAGGGACACATTTGCAACTCTCAGTGATACAGGAGCAGCTACAAAGTTCAGAGATAAAGCTCCAGCTCACAGGGAATAGCCATTGGTGTAGAGATGGCAACCACCCATCAGAACCTGGAACCTGTTGGGATGGTAGGGCCTACCCTACATTTCCCCTCAGCTTCAGCACAGCCCCAGCAAGAGGTCCACCTCCCCAGTGGGCCTTGCTAAGTGTTTTAGCTTGGACAGACATATATATATATGTGTATATATATATATATATATATATATATATATATATATATATAAAAACAACTTTTTCACATGTTGACAGGATGATCTTTTTAAAACTTAAGCTCTATGTAAAAGTTGGGTAGACTTGGTTATGCTTTAGTTGTCTGTGCAATTAGAACTTATTGCCCTTAAGGAAGGGGACATAGGTGTTCTACCTAAACCTATAACTCAATCCCCAGTACTTTCCAGTGCTGTTCTTTGCCCACATCAGAACATTGATGTTATTTTTCATTTAATATATTTAGTTTTTGGCATTGATTTTCACAAGAGTTTGAATTACATATTTTCTCCCCATTTCTACCCTCACCCCACTCCAAGATGCCATATATTCTGGTTGACCCATTCACCAATCAGCCCTCCCTTCTGTGACCCCACTCCCCTACAATCACCTTTTCCCTTCCTTTCTTGTAGGGCAAGATAAATTTCTATGCCCCATTGCCTGTGTATCTTATTTTCTAGTTGCATGCAAAAACTTGGTTTTTTTTTTGTTTGTTTTTGAATATCTGTTTTTAAAACTTTGAGTTCCAAATTCTCTCCCTTCTTCCCTTCCCACCCACCTTGCCCAACAAGTCAAGCAATTCAACATAGGCCACATGCGTATCATTATGTATAACCCTTCCACAATACTCATGTTGTGAAAGACTAACTACATTTTGCTCCTTCCTAACCTATCCTCCTTTAGCAAATTTTCTCCCTTGACCCTGTCCCCTTTTGAAAGTGTTTGTTTTTGATTACCTCCACCCCCATCTGCCCTCCCTTCTACCATCCCCCCCTTTTTTTCTT